>NC_091951.1:234882114-234912114 GCF_031021105.1 Erythrolamprus reginae | reverse complement strand
ATTACCATTTGCGGCATACAAATCTAATAAATAAAATTTGTGACCTTCCCATAAAGTTAGCGGGAGAAACTGGATCAGTGGTGGGATTAAAATGTTCTGTGGGCGTGGCTTGGTGGGTGTGGTGTGGCTTGGTGGGCATGGCTTGGTGGCAGTGATGGGCTACTAAAATGTTTACTGCCACACCGTGGCCGTGGCTTATGCATTTTGTTTCAACATCTTTCAGTGCAAATTAGGTGCTCTGGGGTGGAACTCCAATTTTTGCTACCGGAACTGTGTTCCTGACCATTTCTGTAGGAGCCCATCACTGCTTCGTGGGCACGGAAAGGGAAGGATACTGCAAAATCCCCGTTTCCTCCTGATCAGCTGGGACTCGGGAGGCAGAGAATAGATTGGGGTGGGGCCAGTCAGAGGCATAGTTCCCTCTAAGCTGAGCAGTGAGCAATCGCTCACTTAAAAATCATCATCAACTCAGAGTTTTCCAAACCTGCCCAGAAGCCGAGAGGGAAAGAATGAGAGGAAAGGAGAGAGAGAGGAAGAGAGGAAGAGAGAGAAACAGATAGAAAAAAGAGAGGAAGGAAAAGAGAAAGAAAAAGAATGGGAGTAAGGAAGAGAGAAAGAAAATCAAAATCTAGTTTGAAACTAGCTCAACTATTTAAGTGGCATTTTGATATTGATAGAGTTGCCCTATTATGAGCTCACTGTTATAGACACACAGTACAGTATTTTATTTTGAAATTGTCTGAGGCAAAACAGGGTGCGTTTTTTATTTGTTGGTTTGTTTGTTTATTTATTTATCTATTTATCTATCTATTTATTTATTTATTTATTCATTCATTCATTCATTCATTCATTCATTCATTCATTTATTTATTTATTTATTTATTTATTTATTTATTTATTTATTTATTTATTATTTCTGTGCCGCCCAGTCCCAAAGGGACTGCCGCTCAGACACTGTACTTTTCCGCCCACCACCCCAAAAAATTAGAGGGAACACTGGTCAGAGGTGGTATTTACCGGTTCTCCAAACTACAGTGATCCCTCGATTATCGCGAGGGTTCCGTTCCAAGTCCCCTCGCGATAATCGATTTTTCGCGATATAGTGGTGCGGAAGTAAAAACACCATCTGTGCATGCGCGCCTTGTTTTCCATGGCTGCGCATGCGCAGATGGTGTTTTTACTTCCGCACCTGGGAAGACCCAGGGAAGGTTCCTTCCGCCGCCCAGCAGCTGATCTGCTCGGCAGCGCCGCAGCAGCGAGGAGCCGAAGATCGGGGTTTCCCCTTTGCGTGGGCGGCGGGGAAGACCCAGGGAAGGTTCCTTCGGCCGCCCAGCAGCTGATCTGCTCGGCAGCGCCGCAGCAGCGAGGAGCCGAAGATCGGGGTTTCCCCGCCGCCCACGCAAAGGGGAAACCCCGATCTTCGGCTCCTCGCTGCTGCCCGCCCGCCGCTCGCCCGCCGCCCGCTGCTCGAGAGCAAGAGGGGGAGAGATAGAGAAAGAGAGAGAAGGAAAGAAAGAGATGAGAGAGGGAGGAAGAGAGTGTGAGAGAGGAAGAAGCAAGATAGAGAAAGAGAGAGAGAAAGAAAGATGAGAAAGGAAGAGAGTGACGTCATCGGGTGGGAAAATATTTTTAATTAATATTTTTTGAAAAATCGCGATATAGCGTTTCGCGAAGATCGAGATCGCGAAAATCGAGGGATCACTGTACTCAAAATTTCCGCTATCGGTTCTTCAGAACTGGTCAGAACATCTTGAATTCCAGCTTTGAACTGGATGCATTTTATGGTCATGTGCTTCACTTAATAACCATGGTGGGGGGAAAAACCTGGTGCAACTTGCTTAATAGCTGCATTGCTTAGCAACAGTAGTTCTTTTTATTTCAACCTGGAATTTTATACTACCCAGAGACATGGGGAGTCATTCAGTTTGTAAATGGTTTAAAATCAATACATTGTATAAATAAAATTGCAACTTTATAGGTTGTCAAGAAAGGCCATTCTGGTGATGAGCTATAATGAATACAGTTTTAGTATTTTTTTTAAAAAAACCTGTGCTACAGATTTGGAAAAACAATTGGATCAATCTGCACTACCCAGGAACTTGTTCCTTAGTAGTCAATACTTTTTTTAGGTAGCAAGATATCTAAGCTCTCCCCCAAATTCGAAGAGCATTAAAATATTAGCATGCTTTCATGCCCTCCCAACAGCTGCAAATATTCATTTTATGTAAGCTAAGATGGAGAAGAATTTAATTGAATTCATAATCCATGTTCTGTTACAGTGCACCTTGTTTATGGAAGCAAGAGATTGCTTTATAACTATTTGGCTAAGTACCCAGACAATTATGATTTATTTAATATATAATTACTTTTAACCGACCAGTACGATTTTGTCTCTTTGAAAAGAACTACAGTATATTTGTTCAATTGTATTTAGAAGTAGATATAGCTTGGATCCCTTTGAAGACCTATCGTAGTTATAATTTTACATTATTTTATTTTATTTTTTAATACAAACTCTTTAATTATTTTATTCATCCACAGAGTTTTGGTCATTAATCATCGTAAAGGCTACCACTGATAATGTTTTGCTGCTATATATTGGTCACCAAATGACCCAAATAAATCTGTAAATTTTGAACTGTGGGTTTAATTGAAAGACCATCCAGGAGAAATAACCTCATTGTGAAACCAAATCTTGCACTATCTGAACATTTCTGGCTGTTAGTTTGGACAACAGGGCAGCATATGTGGAGTATTTGGCCTCTTGGATGTAGACAGCATTAGAGTTTGAAACTCATTTCTTTCTTGTTCAGATTCGAGAGATTTAAAAGAAAAGTCAGCGTTCATTTTCAAACCAAGAACAAGGGAGACATTCACCCGGAGGCCTGTCAGCAAATCCAAAGCACTACAGAAGAAAGAGTGCTCAAGTGCTGGAAGTACATTGCATTTTTTCAGAAACCTTGACGGTTATTGCTGCTGTTAGCCCAAAAGCTAAAAACTTTAAAACATTTAGAATCGCAACGTTATTTACAGAGATTTATATAATGGCTGGAGAGACTTTTCTCTTGATCATCCTTCTACTCTCCAGAAGGCATTTGCAGGAAAGGAAATAACACACATTATATTCATCGGTACTATAGACAAAAAGCTTAAGCATTGATATGGGAATTCAGCATTTAGATACTGCTTGCAATACAGACTTCGGGCTTCTGTATTATTATTAGTTTTTAACTTAACGCACTAGGTCCTTACCAACAAATTGTTGGGGAATGTTTTTCATTTAGGTCTTCCCTGACTTAATTTGTTCCTTCTGTCTGTTTTGTCTTCTTTTATACCCTTCCTCAACAACTCAACAGAGCCGGGGTGGCGCAGTGGTTAGACTGCAGCACTGCAGGCTACTTCAGCTAACTGCTAGCTGTAGTTTGAAATGATCCGAGTAAACGGCTCTGAGTTAAAACGCTTTATTCTCAACAGGGAAACAAACAGCCGCGACTTACTTTCACTGCCGAATGAATCTGACAGGAGACGCGTAAGCCCGGTAGCACAGGAAAACTTTCGCCCGGCAACAAGCGACGCCTGACAGCTCCTTCAGTTTGGCGCCAAAGCCCAGCGGCCAATCAGAGGCAAGTAAACAGTCCTGTCTGAATATAGTGACTTTTGCTTAACAACAACTTCTTAACTAATTTTCCTAGTTACAGAAACTTCTAGATTTAACATCCCTCCCCCTTCTGGTTGGTTTATTACAGATGTTTACTCAGATAGGTATGTAATAAATTCGTCCAAACGCGCTGGTCTTCTGGGTGCCCGCTCAGACCTTCGTGGTTCATGGAGGACCTGGGTATCCACCGACGAAGATGGCTCTTCCGGATGTGACTGTCCAGCACCCCCATGGCTGGAGCCTGGCTGAGCTGCAGCTGCGCTGGCTTGACTAATAAATCCAGGTAAGTCCCAGTCTATTTGTTCCTGGTTCCTAGTAGGTCTTGAGTAATTTCCTGTGGGGTGTGAAGGAGGAGAGGCCCCATTACTTATGGTAGCCATATTGTCCCTTATACTGGCAGATGCCAATCTCCCTCTGATGTGATCTATGTGCCTCTTCCAGAGGCGGCCATCATTTAGTGCAATTGTATATGTTTTTGGACCTGTTTGTTCTGTGACTAGTCCACTCTCCCACAGTGTGCCCTTGTCAAAATTTTTAACATACACATTTTGACCTATACATACCGAGCGTTCCGGAGTTGTGACATTTACAGTTTTTAACTGGACATATGCTGGGTGCAGCCTATCCAAAGGTGACCTCAACTTCCTCCCCATAAGTAATTCAGCAGGGCTTCTATTTGTAGTCATACTTGGTGTGATATGTTGCATGAGAAGGAAAGTGTCCAGTCTACCTTGAATTTCCCCTGGGGATGACCTTTTGATGGCCTCCTTGGCCACTCGGACATACCTTTCCGCCATCCCATTAGCCCATGCTGCGTGGACTGAGACTAAGGCATGTTTCACCCCCAACTGGGCTAGGAACATTTCAAACTCCTTGGAAGTAAATTGGGGGCCATTGTCCGAAACTAGAACATCTGGACACCCATGTGTCGCAAACAATTTACGTAATACATTTGTCACTGATGTAGTTGTAGTGGACCCTAGTAACAATATTTCCAGCCATTTGGAGTATGCGTCCACCACTATTAAGAACATGTTATTGTTCACTGGCCCCGCTAGGTCGATATGTATTCTTGACCAAGGGCCCCTAGGGGTGTCCCACTGTGCAGGGGTGGTTTTGGGGGGATTTGGTCTTGTCTCTTGACAGGGCTTACATGTGGCAACCCAGTCCTCTATAGCCCTGTCCAGCCCTGGCCACCATAAATACCCCCTAGCCAAGGCCTTCATCCTGACCACCCCGGGGTGCCCTTGATGCAGCATCTGCATCACTTGAGGCCTTAGGGAATGGGGGATGACTACCCTATCACCCCACAACACACATTCATGCATAACTGACAGTTCTAACCGTTTTGTTTTAAACTCACCCACTATGGGGTCATCTCCATTAGCTGGCCATCCCTTTAAAATATAGTGTAGGACTTTTCCTAATACAGGGTCAAGTTTGGTTTCCTTGGCCACCTCTTCAGCTGTCACCAGGGATGGTGTGCCTATGTCTATTAAGAGGACATCTCCTGCAGGGGCTGGGTCTACCACCTGTTGGCCCAATGGGCAGCGGCTCAAGCCATCGGCATGATTAATTTGAGAGCCACCTTTATGCACTAGAACATAGTCATAGCCAGCTAAAAATATAGCCCACCTTGACATGCGGGGGGACATGAATGGAGGGGTAGGTTTCCCAGTGGCTAATAATCCCAGCAACGGTTTGTGGTCAGTAATCAATTGGAAAGGGCGCCCCAACAAATAATTATGGAATTTTTTAACTCCTGCAACCAATGCTAAAGCCTCTCTATCAATTTGGGCATAATTTCGTTCAGCCTGGGATAATGTCCTGGAGAAGTAAGCTATAGGTGCCTCTTGACCAGTGGGTAATAAATGGGCTAGGACAGCTCCCACCCCGTAAGGAGAAGCGTCGCATGTGAGCCTAAGGGGTAATGTGGGACTATATTGAACGACCACACTTTGGGAAGTTAGGAGTTGTTTGACAGCAGTGAAAGATGCCTGTTCTGTATCTCCCCATTGCCATTGCGCCCCCTTGTGGAGAAGTCTATGAAGCGGCTCAGCTGCAGAGGCTTTATGCTTCAGGAAAACCGAGTAAAAATTCAATAACCCCAAAAAGGCTTGTAGCTCTGTTTTACAGGTGGGGGCAGGTGCGTCTCTAATGGCCCTAATCTTGTCATCAGTGGGGTGAATTCCTGCTGCATCTATTTTGAATCCTAGGAAATCTACAGACGGAGTCCCCCATACACACTTGTCAGGCTTAAGCCTTAGCCCTTTAGCTTGTAACCTGGTCAACACCTGTCGGATTCTAGAGTGTAATTGGTCCCTTGTGTCCCCACAAATTAAAATATCATCGAAGTAAGGGATTACCCCCTTAAGCCCCCATAGTAAGCGTTCCATTAGTCTCTGGAAAATACCGGGGGCTACGCTAATGCCAAATTGCAGGCGTGTGCATTTGAAGGCGCCTCTGTGGGTAACTATTGTCTGGGCTAAAGAAGTGGCTTCATCAATGGGAAGCTGCTGGTATGCCTGGGCAAGGTCCAGCCTCGCAAAGACCTTCCCAGACCCTAAAGTGTGCAGCAAGTGCTGCACAACTGGAATTGGATAAGAGTTGTGCTGTAATGCCTTATTCAAAGTGGATTTGTAATCAGCACACACATGTAGAGATCCATCTGGTTTAAGGGGGGTTACAATAGGTGTCTCCCATGGAGCGTGCTCAATAGGAACCAAAATGCCTTGAGATTGGAGTTTGTCCAATTGGGCATCTAATTTGTCAAGCAAAGGCAGAGGTACCCTCCGAGGTTTCAATCTCAAGGGGGGAATGGCTGGGTCTAAGGAGAAGGAGATTGGGGGTCCCTTATATGTTCCCAAACCTGGTTTAAAGACATCTGGAAACTCTTTCACAAAATCAGGTGTGTTGGGTGCAAAAATTTTGTGAACACCGGTGATGGCTAATCCTAGGGGAGCCATCCAATTTAAACCCAACAAAGAATGATTTGCCCCGTCCACGATTAATAGAGGCAACCTATGTTGCACATTTTTAAAAGTGATAGGGACGCTAGTAGTATCCAACACACTAATTGGGTGTCTCTGAAAGTCTTTGATAACAATATCCGATGGCAGCAAAGAGTCTCGAGACAAGTCAGGTAAATAAAGTCTTAGTTTGTGCCACGGCATCAGAGTATATTTGGAGCCCGTATCTAGCTCCATGTTGCAGGGATGTTGATTTAACAAAAGAGGGACAATAATTTTATTAAGGGGAGAAGGAGTAGTTGCAGAAGCAGGGCTTGCAAGGTTACCTCGGTTGTACCACGGTCTCCGATTTCCCCGTCCCTGTTGTCGGAATGGCCGGTAGGAATGCTGGGTAGGGAAAGTTGGCAGCAGGTCTTGGTTCCCCGAGTTGTCATCAGGCAGAGAGGCACGGCATACAGCAGCAATGTGGCCCCGTTTGTCACAGCGGCGGCAGAAGGCGTCCTTGAAGGGACATCTGGAGCGTGGATGTTGACCTCGGCAGCCAGCACAAGCAGGGAAGTTTTGGCGGAGTTGCCGGGTAGGGGGTCCTCGAATCAGGCAGCAGTCGTCGTCCTGGGCATCAAAATCAGAGGTGTAGTAATCTAAAGAAGAGTTGACTTGTGCGCGAGGATGTGCAGTGAGTTTGCATACTGTTGACAGCTTGTCATTTGATTTCAATTCAGCGGCAGCAGATTCAGCCACTTCAGCTGTCTGAGCAGCTTTGATCACGTCTTGCAGAGTAGAATCTTCAGTCGCTAACAGCTTATTCCGTATGGAGACATTCTTCATGCCGAAGATAATGGCATCTGTCAATCTAGCCTCAGGGTTTTCAAATTGACATTTTGCCAATATCATTCTGAGGCGAGTTGCGAACTGATTAATTGTTTCCCCTTCGGCTTGGGCCGTGCGGGAAAATTGGTGTCGGTAAACCCTAGCGGGCTTAGTGGGTTTGAAATGAGTGGCTAACTTCTCTTTTAGAATTTGCCAAGAGACCGAATTGGCAGGCTCCGGGTCTGTCAGGGTGCCCGCCAGCTCAAAAATTTGAGTGCCGCAATAGTTAAGGAATAAAGCCCTTTTGCGGCTGTCAGCGGCATCTTGCATGCCGGCTGCTTCAAGAAAAATTTCAAATTTCGCCATATAGGCAGTCCAGGTTGACCGTTCAAAAAGCTCCGGCGGCTGTATGATTGACGGGGTAGACATAATGATTTAATGAGAAAAATCTGTCCTCAAGACCCTCGTCGCCAATGAAATGATCCGAGTAAACGGCTCTGAGTTAAAACGCTTTATTCTCAACAGGGAAACAAACAGCCGCGACTTACTTTCACTGCCGAATGAATCTGACAGGAGACGCGTAAGCCCGGTAGCACAGGAAAACTTTCTCCCGGCAACAAGCGACGCCTGACAGCTCCTTCAGTTTGGCGCCAAAGCCCAGCGGCCAATCAGAGGCAAGTAAACAGTCCTGTCTGAATATAGTGACTTTTGCTTAACAACAACTTCTTAACTAATTTTCCTAGTTACAGAAACTTCTGGATTTAACATAGTTCAACAGTTCAAATCTCACCATTGGCTCAAGGTTGATTCAGCCTTCCATCCTTCCAAGGTGGATAAAATGAGGACCCAGATTGTTGGGGGCAATAGGCTGATTCTGTAAATCGCTTAGAGAGTATGAAGTGGTATATAAGTCTAAATGCTATTGCTAAATGCTATAACTCTGCTTTTCTGCCACCATTGATATTGACAAAATGATGCCATTTCCACTGAACTATTTAGAACATTTTAGACTACGGTAACTAGTTAATAGATCCAGGGCTTGTGGTGGATATTAGCACTGAACCTAGTAAACGTCTTTAATAATCAACCTAGAACTAAGGAGAAATTTCCTGACAGCTGGAATAATTAGTCAGTGGAATAACTTGCCTCCATATGTTGTAGGTGATCCAGAGGTTGTGGCTGCTGGAGGTTTTTAACAAGAGACTGGACAACAATTTGTCTGAAATGGTATAGGCTATCTGTTTGAGCAGAGGGTTGAACGAGAAGACCTCCAAGGTCCCCTCCAACTCTGTTATTCTATCTGATATGGTGTTTCATAACATCTGCTTTATATCCTTGTGGTGGTGGGGAAATGAATATACAGTGGTACCTCATCTTACGAATGCCTCTTCTAACGAACTTTTCAAGATACGAACCCGGTGTTTAAGATTTTTTTGCCTCTTCTTCCGAACTATTTTCACCTTACGAACCCAAGCAGCTGCTGCTGGGATGAAGGGGTTTCTTTTTTCCCCCTTTTTTGAAGAAAGAAAAGGGAGGGGCTGCTTGGAGTAGGAAAGATTTTGCAGAGAACAACGTGCTTGCAAAGGCACTGAATCGGTGTCTTTTGAAGAAAGAAAAGGGAGGGGCAGCTTGGAGGAAAGATTTTGCAGAGAACAACGTGCTTGCAAAGGCACTGAAACGGTGTCTTTTGAAGAAAGAAAAGGGAGGGGCGCCCCCTTGCCTTTCTTCCTTCCCACTCACCCTTTAGCCTAGCCTTGCTTCTTCCACCCGCCCCCTTTAGCTGCTCCTCCCTGCCCTCTGTTCGCCTCCCTTCTAAAGTTTGGGATTTTCCTGAAGGATTTGCACGCATTATTTGCGTTGATTCCTATGGGAAACATTGTTTCATCTTACGAACTTTTCACCTTATGAACCTCCTCCTGGAACCAATTAAGTTCGTATGATGAGGTACCACTGTATATGGTCTGGTTTTGTGGATCTATGCCTTGTCAATCAGTAAGGGATCCATATTTTCTTATATGGAAATACGGAATTTTTCAAATCTCTGCTTCTAGACAATTGTTATTCAATAACTTTATAAACAATCTTGAAGTTGGATTGGAGGAGCTGATCATGAAATTTGGGGTTGTCTGACATCTTAGCAGGTAAAACCACAATATAAAATAACTCCCATTGGTTTGAACTTTGGGCCTTGTCCAACAGATAATGTTCGAGAGTGGGATTGGTCTAAGGTCTGCAATCTAGACGGGAAAAACTAGATATTGGGCTCAGAGGGAGATTCGGCAACAGAGCATATTAGAAGGATCTAGGAGTCTTAATGGATCGCTAGCTAAAGGGATCAGGGTGATGTAGCAGCTAAAAGGGTGTCTGTGGTTTTAGATTGTATCAATAGAAGCGTGAGAGATGAGTAATAATTCTACTGCACTTTAGATTCCATTCTGTCTGGTCTGTGTCCAATTCCAGGCACTGCTCTTAAAAGGTTTATGGAAACTCCAGAATCAGTTTCACAAACAGGTACTACAAAATCAGGCCTGCAAACCTACCCTTATAAGGAACAACCAAAGGAGTGAGGCACATTTCACTTGCAAAAGAAAAGATCCAACGATGGGCTACAAACACTATGGCTTAGTTTTCTTATTTTTAAAATATTAGGGATATTGTTTTGCTTGATAACAATTAAAGGAACATTAATGGTGGATATAATCAGAGGATAATTGGGTGTATCTGCATGACAAAATTAGAGGAAGAGCTAAGGGAGTGTGATTGATGCCAAAATTAAATTAAATAGAGGAGAATTAAGAACTTGTTTGTTGATCATAGCTTTACTAATTCAATACTATTTAAGAATTTATGTGGAGAGAAAAATTAAAAAAAATTATATACCCCTCACCCCATCCCACCCAAAAAAACCCCTCAGACCTGGAAACCTATACTTATAAGGAACAACCAAGGACCAAATAAGGACCAGAATATCTTCTGCCGCACGAATCCCAGTGACCGATTATGTCCCACAGAGTTGGCCTTCTCCAAGTCCCGTCGACTAAACAATGTTGTCTGGCAGGTCCCAGGGGAAGAGCCTTCTCTGTGGTGGCCCCGACTCTCTGGAACCAGCTCCCTCCGGAGATTAGAACTGCCTCCACCCTCCTTGCCTTTCGTAAACTCCTTAAAACACACCTCTGCCATCAGACATGGGGAAATTGAGGCACACACACCCTGGGCCTATACAATTTATGTATGGTATGCTTGTGTGTATGTCTGTTTTAATAATGGGGTTTTAAAAAGTTTTTTAAATTTATTAGATTTGTTATGAATTGTTTCATTGTATGCTGTGAGCCGCCCCGAGTCTACGGAGAGGGGGGGGGGCAAATGAATGAATGAATGAATGAATGAATGAATGAATGAATGAATAAATAAATAAATAAATAAATAAATAAAGGGCGAGGCACATTTTGGTTGCAAAAGAAAAGATAGGAAAGAACATTTAAATAAAACATCACTTGACTCACTACTGCTTATTATAGCATCATAGCAGTGTTGGTTTGATAAATGAGATTTATCAGGGAGAAAGAAAAAGGGTTTTATTTGGTGTCCTAAGAGATAATATGGGGAAAGGTGTCAAGGGTATCCCTGCATTCAAATCAGAGGTGGGTTCCTCTCAGTTCAGGTTCGTTCACCTGAAATGGAAGCAACCCACTGGTGACATTACAATGATGTCACAGAACCGCTTCTGTCAGTGCCTATTCATGGGCGCTGCCATCTCTTCTTAAAACAAATTCAAACTTTTTAAAGATTTTTTTTGTTTTGAATTTTTTTACACAACCCCCCCCCCTCTTTTTTGTGCATATGTGCAGAAACCAAGTTTCCATCACTGTGCACATGGTCACCATCTTGTTTTGCAAGTATGTGCAATCCATGAGGCACCCCCACATGGTGCAGGAAGAAACGAACCAGCAGCGAGGTAAATTAGAACGCATCCCTGATTCAAATATCTAGAGAAGGAAAGGCACAGGTGAAGAGTAAGGACGTTTTTAAGCTGTGATTGGACAACCATTTGTCTGAAATTGTACAGGGTTTCCTGCCTGAGCAAGGGGTTGGACTAGAAGACCTCCATGGTCCCTTCCAACTCTGTTATTCTGTTAATCCCTAAAAGGGAAAGGCAGACACTAGTAGAACAGTCCATACAGATCCAGCCGGTGCCCTTCCCATCTGCAGGGATGGGAAGGGCAAGAAGCAGGGGAATGACCAATGATGTCAGTAGGGACTTTGTACGGAGCACCAGCCTGTCCCATTGCAACCAGAACTGGCATTTCTGAAGCAAGCTTAAGAAACAGCCAGAAGCTACGTGGGAGACAAGAGGCTTAGGCTGCAAAGAAGAATTGCCTTCCGGTTGACATTAGCAGAGCTGGATCATTCCCTAGAGATAGGCCTGGCTGCCTAGGTGACTCCCTGATGACCCTAAAACATGGCTGCGTCTATGAAGCAATACATTTATAAGCATTTGTCCAAAAGGAACCATGGCTCAAGCCCCTGCCATTTCACCCTAATTTGCAGGCTACGAAAAACCTAAGCATCATCAATATTCATTTGCTCATTGTCTAGAGTCAGAAATTAGACCTAATAGACATGCAGTAGAGGCGGTGGACATCCTCTATTAAGTTTTAACTTTTTAAAGCTGATTTTAATTAAATGTTATATATGAGACACATATCGTTACATGCCCCGGGGCTTTGGTATAGGACAGGCTGAACATTTAAATAAATCATCACCTTGATGATCCCATCAAAGGGAACCCTCCCTAAGGCTATAAGCAGTGAGCTCACTGTTTCTTTCCTCCTCCTTGGCCAGCCACACTGTTAACAGAGGTTACAGGGTGGGGCCGAATGTAAAGAGCTGAGGGCTTTCTTTTTGATGTGGGCCTTTCCACCCCCAGCTAGAATTTTAATGTCCTTTACAGCTTTACTTTATTGGAAAGGAGCTGTCCTGTCCCATCTATCAGAAAATAGATTGGCAAAACATCTACCGTTCTCTTTAGTACAGCAAAAGGGGCGGCCTACTTCAAATAGTAGAAAACAATGACAGCTTTGCCACAAAGGATTTGCAATCCATGGGATGTCTCTCCAAGCCTAGGGCAAACTCCAGTGGAGTTAATGAGAGTTCCCCATAATCGATACATCCAAGTGTTTCTTTGAGGTTGTACAGTATTTCCAGTCGGTTATGTTTAATGGGATAAAACCAGTGGTGGGATTCACATAATTTAACAATTGCTTTTCTGCCCTAATGACTGGCTGGGAAGGCGTGGCTGGATGGTCATGTGATTTGGGTGGGCGAGACTAAGTCAACATCACTCAATTCAAGTGGTGCCTCACCTGGCCCTGCCTTACCCCTTCCCTCCCCACCCCTCCTTGTTGTGCCTAGCCCCCTGGTGCCCACACCCCACAGGGGGGCAATTTCATTTTTAATGGGGGCAATTGGAACCTTGTTTAAACCTAGTTAATGGATAATAAAAATTATATGTCATGGGGTGGGGAGGCCTCAGGATTTTAGAGATGCTTAGGTGGGGCATGGCTAAAAAAAGGTTGGGAACCACTGGCCTAGCCTCTCCTCTCCTCAACAATTGAGCCCAAAATTGAAAAGTGAATTTTGCCCCATTTCACAACTTTTCTTGCCACATTTATTAAGGGAATTATTGCAGTTTGAGTTAGCAACATGGCTGGTAAGTAAAGATGAGCCATTAAGAAAAGGTTTTGACTGAGACAAAGACAAGAGAAGCACATTTTGCTGCCGAGGAATAACAACAAATGGTGCTTTATTCACATACAGACACACACACACACACACACACACACACACACACACACACACACATCTCTGTTAAGATGCAGAAAGCCAGCTAAGTGATTTTGGCACATTATGTTTAAAATCTCAAAAGCACCCCTGGGAGTAAAATTGCAATAATAACAAATCAAATAATTAGCAATTTATTCTCCTTACATGACATCTAAGATCAGCTGCCTGAAGTGGCTATCTTTGTTTGCTTGAGAGTAAGATTGGCCCACAGGAAAAAAATAAACCCCTGAAAGAATGCAGGCAGTTTCTGGCCAGAGATTATTTCTCTACCCGATTCAAGAAGAATAACAATTGTGTAGTCCAAAGTGATTAGGGAAAATGCTTGTCTCAAAAGTAGTCATCTTACTTATTTTAAAATAATATTTTTATTTAAATGATGAAAAAGATTTTAAAAAACTAATACAAACTAAATAAAATAAATAAATAAAACCAGAATGTGCAGGAAATAAAAAACAGAAAGTAAAAATAAGAATATAAGAAAAAAAGAAATGTAAAAAAAATTACTTCCCCTGTCATCATGAGTATAAAAAATTTGAGTAACTTACCACTCTTTCGTAAAGTACAACAGATTATTTCTTCTTCACATAACTCTTCTCCATCTATAAAAAAAAAACCTTCAAGCCTTATCAGTATTCAGTACTGATCAGCAAAAGTCCATTGAGGGTTATTATAGATAACAACATATCTTTTATAACCATGGTCAAATAAGCCAACTTTACATTCCTTCCTTTTAACAATCTTGATCTTTAATCATTTCAAATAATATTCTAGAATTTTATTTCTCTTAATTTTTATTTTGTCCCTTTTCACATAATCCTTCAAAACTTTAACAGGTCTCTTTTGTAAATCCAATATAGAAAAGTTCCCTTCTTAGTTTATTATTTATTTGTATATCCCCCTTGCATATTAGCCTATTTCATTTTTACATGTAATGTGGCATCTTTTCCACATTATTCTTGTGGTTTTGCTATTCTGAAATTAATCAGAAAATCACAGATTAAAATTTAGTTGGGAAGGGTGGATTCCAGTCAAGCCAAAGATTTATGATGACAAAACAAGAGAAAAACAAGGCATTGGGAACATTGGGAAGAAGAGTCTGAACTCCAAATACGAACTGAATAATCAAATTATCACAGATAATCCCCACTCGGTTAAAGACCTCAGTATACTAATAACAAAAGATTTAAGTGCCAAAGCCCACTGCAACAATGTAGCCAAGAAGGCTTCAAGAGTTGTAAACCTAATCCTATGTAGCTTCTTCTCTGGCAATCTCACACTACTTGCCAGAGCTTACGAAACTTTTGCCAGACCCATCCTCGAATACAGCTCATCTGTTTGGAACCCATATCGCATCTCAAACATTAACACCCTTGAAAATGTCCAAAGTTACTTCACCAGAAGAGCCCTTCACTCCTCCACTTGAAATAGAATACCCTATGAGACTAGACTTTCAATCCTGGGCCTAGAAAGCTTAGAACTAAGATGCCTTAAACATGGTCTAAGTATTGCCCACAAGATTTATTTATTTATTTATTTATTTATTCATTCATTCATTCATTCATTCATTCATTCATTCATTCATTCATTTATTCAATTTTTCTGCCGCCCTTCTCTTTAGACTCAGGGCGGCTTACAACATGTTAGCAATAGCACTTTTTTAACAGAGCTAGGCTATTGCCCCCACAATCCGGGTCCTCATTTTACCCACCTCGGAAGGATAAAAGGCTGAGTCAACCTTGAGCCGGTGATGAGATTTGAACCGCTGACCTTCAGATCTACAAATCAGCTTCAGTGGCCTGCAGTACAGCACTCTACCTGCTGCGCCACCCTGGCATATGCTGCAATGTCCTTCCTGTCAGCGACTACTTCAGCTTCAACCACAACAACACAAGAGCACACAACAGATTTAAACTTAATATTAACCGCTTCAAACTTGACTGTAAAAAATATGACTTCAGTAACCAAGTTGTCGAAGCGTGGAACTCATTACCAGACTCCATAGTGTCATCCCCAAACCCCCAACACTTTACCCTTAGATTATCCACAGTTGACCTATCCAGATTCCTAAGAGGTCAGTAAGGGGCGAGTATAAGTGCACTAGAGTGCCTTCTGTCCCCTATCCTATTGCTCTCCTATATCTCCTATACCTTTCTTCTATTCTTATACTGTACAGTGTTCCCTCGCTTTTTGCGGGGGATGCGTTCCGAGACTGTCCGCGAAAGTTGAATTTCCGCGAAGTAGAGAAGCGGAAGTAAATACACTATTTTTGGCTATGAACAGTATCACAAGCCTTCCCTTAACACTTTAAACCCCTAAATTGCAATTTTCCATTCCCTTAGCAACTATTCAGATTATTACTCACCATGTTTATTTATTAAAGTTTATTAAAAAAAATATTTATTAAAGGCAGATGAAAGTTTGGCGATGACATATAACGTCATCGGGTGGGAAAAACCGTGGTATAGGGAAAAAACCCGCAAAGTATTTTTTAATTAATATTTTTTGAAAACCCGTGGTATAGACTTTCCGCGAAGTTCGAACCCGCGAAAATCGAGGGAACACTGTATCTCTTTTTCTTTCATTGATATGTTCTATTCCTATATCTTCTTTTCTATTCTTTCTTAGATATATTTTACTATGAGTTTCTCCTCTATAGCCTTCATCATGTATTTTACTGTGTGTGTGTGTGTGTGTGTGTATGTGTGTGTGTGTGTGTGTGTGTGTGTGTATATATATATATATATATACACACACACACACACACACTAAAACTCTCATTGTGTATTGGACAAAATAAATAAAAATAAAATAAAATAAAAGGCATTACTCAGTTAATAAGCTGGGTTGTAAAGAACTGGATCCTAAGCAAGAGTCATGGTACACAAAGCCAGATATGTTGCTTCTAGCAAGTGAGAACTATTTCCCTAAGAGTTAAATTCTCTACCTTCTCAGCATGCATAGCTGTTGGCAATGTTCCCTTAAGCTTTGCTAGCTGGTTAAGTGTCTTGATGCTTACTTGTGAATCACACATTACTATGGGGCGCAAAGCAGCTTGTGTTCAATTCCAAGGGCAAGATACTTACCTGGTGAACCCTATAAACCTGCCTGTCCAAAGGTTCTTAATATATAAAAAACAGTTAAGAAGTAATTTACCGACATGCTTAAGAAATAAGGTTTGGCAAACTTTAAGTCCATATAGCCTACTTTATGCCTTTGATCTTGGTTGAAATCCCTTGACTTCCAGCTGCTCAACTCACAAATTGACAACAAAAGTCTCAGTTCCTGCAGTTTATTCCCAAGGAGCAAATGTCTGGAGTACATATGGGTGATCTCACAATTTCTCCTTTTTCCAGGGAGATTTTGCAGGCCACAATTCACTGTGTGATTGCCAGTTTCTGCCGCTATGCCATTCCTGCTCCTTCGGGGACATCACAATGAATCCTCAATGGAAGTCATTCAAATATGTCATCTTACATGCAGTAAAAGTCTAAGAGCCCTGAAATCTCATGATAACATAAAAGCTGTGAGAGAGCAGGCTGCCCTGGGGAATTCCCTTGTTTTCCCCAAAAGTAACACAATATAGTCTCTAAAAAGGCTTCTTTTCCCTTTATAGTGAGTTTGGGCACATTTCTTAAACTTAAAGTGGCCAGATTTTAAGATTGGGAAAGAGGGACACCAATGGCTGGGAGGGGCAGGGGCTAAAAACATTTCACAAAAAAAACATATGCAATTTCTCTCTCTCTCTCTTTATCTCTCTCCCTCCCTCTTTATTATTCTCTTCTTCCCTTCCTCTCTCTTTTTTCCCTTTCTTTCTCTCTCCCTCCTTTCCTCCCTCTCGGTCTCTTTCTCTCTCTCTTCCTTCCTCTCCTTTTTTCTCTCTATCTTCCTCCCTCCCTCCCTTTCTCTCTTTCTCTCTCCCCACTCTCTTTCTCTCTTTCTCTCTCCCTTGCTCTCTCTCTCTGTGTGTCTCTCTCTGTGTGTGTCTCTCTCTCTTGCTCTCTTGTACACCAACGGCGGCGACTAGACGTGTTGCTGGACACCATACATGCTGGTGCTGCGATGGGCATGGGCACGGGGCTGGAACTGGCCCACGCCCATGCCCAGCCCAGCCCAGCCCAGCCCAGCCCAGCGGCAGCATGTACAGCATCCAGCAACACGTCCAGCTGCCGCTGTTGGTGCCTCCGCTCTGCAGCTCCCGCTCGCAGCTGACCCCATTACTGCTGCCCTGCGGCTACTGCCTGGTGCCGCTGCTGCCGCCGTCCTCCTACTTCGACCCCTGCTTGACGGCGCTGCCTTCGCTGCCCACCCCGCTGCCCCATGCGCACCAGAGCTGCCCAGCCTTGCTGCTCCTGCAGGCCCACCTCGGGCCTGAGCCCTTCCTGCTGCCCGAGAGCTGCAAAGCTCACCTGCTGCTGCCGGGCCCCAAAGCTCACCTGCCGCTGCCGCCAGGGAAGCTCCGGGCCACCTCCGAAGCCGAAGAGCGGAAGCTCAGCACCTCCCTGGAAGGGCTGTGTACGTGTTTGGCTCCAAATCTTTTGCAAACTTTGCCAGGCTTCAAGACTGGAGGGGGGGGGGGGAACCAACTCCAAAATTGGGACATTTTTGAACTGCCGCGGGACGTGGGAAAAATCATTCAAAAGCGGGACTGTCCCACTGAAGTCGGGACGTCTGGTCACCTTACTCAAACTTGATTTCAAAGCCTGAGATCTGGTTATTAAGATGGAAAATGAGGGATCTGAGATTGCCTCTTGTCAGATAGGCTACATGGGCATGCTAAAACCAGCAACTTGTAAGAGTAATCAGGATATTTCCGTCTGAGACAGCAAGCTACGTATGAAATGCAATGGATAGATTCAATAAGCTCTCGTTTGGACACCCATCAAAGGGAAAGTGTTCCAGCAGTTGCTCAATTTACACTTGAAGAATGCAAGCTGTGTCTGCCAATTATTTCATGAAGACTCGGTGATTTTCTTGTGCTATATTATTGAAAAATCCTTGCCCTATAAATTTAATTGAGTCTGGTATTCTCTACCACTGCTTTTATTCAGCAAAAAAGCAGCCAAAAAAGGACTTTGTGCAAAAACATGAGCTGGAATCTTCTGCTATCCATCAAATCTGTTTATTTGGTTAAAAAAAAAAATTGAGAACAAGGCCAAAATACTATTGTGCCTATAATTACTTTAGCTTCTGTGTATATATTTATATTCTATTTTTCTTCTGCCACAGAAATCAGCATGGTGATTGGAGGCAGGAGACCAAGCAACTGGACTCCCATCCAAATGTACCCTAGTTGCAGGCCTGGTTACTTCCAGCAAAATGACTACCTCTTGGGCTCTCAATCATTTTGTGAGATTTATGAAAAGCCAGAAATGCTGAGTTTTCTGCACCCTCAGCATTGTTTCACTGCTCTGAGGGGGTGTTTGAGGGGTGTTTGGAAATGTGACTATTTTCATCCAGATAATTCTGCCACTGGAGGAGAAGAATCTCCCAGCAACCTCTTCTGGCAGCAAAAATGTTAAATCAGAGGCAAGAGGCTAAAGAAAGTGACAACAGTTCTTTATTAGGCAGTCAGGAATAACCCCAAGAATCCAGCTCACAGGCTGGCAGCGAAGTTAGAGAAACCCCGGCTAAACCGCGCTTATATACTTTGTTGCCAGTGCCGGGATTGGTGACATTGTTTCAAGACTTCGTGCTGAAGCTCCCGGTTGGTCGCGCTTTGCAGGCCTTCTATTGGTCGTACCTGCGGGTTCCTATTGGCTGCGTCTGGTCCAATCGGGAGTCTTCATTCTTTAACAGCATGCAAACACAAAAAAGATAACAGTAATAACAATGTAATAGCTCAAAATGGGCCCCCAAAATTGACTGCCTGAGCTGGTTGCTTCATTCAGCCTGGTGGTGGAGCTGGCCCTTAAGCATCGATTTGAAACAAGGCCTGATCTTCATCAGGCTTGAAGAACCGTTTTCCAAAAATACAGGAAAAGGCAACCACAAGATTAGATTTGTGACTTCTACTAAATTAAAATAACAGACAGCCAGTCACCCTGTCAGATGATATTTAACAAAGCTTTTGCTGACGATTGTCTGGCCTCAACTTTGCTCCACAGAAACCAATGAATAAAGTGATTTGTTAAAAAGTCCCATGTCCAATTTAAAGTCACAATACATCACAGACAAATCCTCCACAAAGCGAAAGCTAGCTAAGGCATGCAGATGTATTGCTGAACTCTTCAAAGCTGCAGAAAAGTTTGGAAAGTTAGTTTTCCTTATTATCAGGGCTGGGCTTTAAGCATCTACAGGAAGTCAGACACAGTAAATATTCTTGTTGCCAGAAAAGTGGAAATCTGCTATGCGTGCCCATGCAGAAAACAACCATGTTGTTTCAAATGGGAAATTTAGTTTACTTTAAAAAAAAGGCTTTCTGGTGTCAGGTTTTCATCTCTTTCTCTGAAATAAGTACACTTCTGTTGAGATTTGCTTTGTGATGCTTTCAGAGTCCAAAATACTGACTCTTCAAATACTTTCCTGTTAGGAAGCAAGCAGATAAGAGCCAGGCATGTTGCTGTTACAGGCAGCCAGCAAAAATGAGAAAGTAGTTTTTTAATGTGCTTAAACAATAAATAAATCAGCAAAATGAGAGGGTGAGTTGCAAAACCCTTTCCCCTTGGAAAATAGTCAGCAATATAGGAACATTTCTGGAAACCATCAGAAATGTTTGAGACCAGTCTATCAATTTCAGCCAGAAGATAACTTGCTATAGGCATAACTATAAGAAGAAGGAAACAAAGGCAGGAACTGAAGTCTGGATGGTGCAATGTTTTTTAAAACATTGCCTATTTTGGTTGAGGACAAGATATTGGGCTCTATTTCAGGCATCAAATGTCTCTTTCCTGCATCTCAAGTTCACCTGGTGGCTATTCTCACCTGCATTGCTGACACAGCTGACTTTAGACTGTCTTGGTTACAAGCAGGGAATGAGAGGAAACCAAGAGAATGGAACCAAAGGAGATTGTCAAATCATGCTGCAATAACCTGTAAGCAGAGAGAGGATCAAAGTCTTCTAGCCGGGTCAGCATCAGCAGAAGGTCAAAATGGCTATTGCCCACTTTTTCAGCCCAGCTGCATCACTAGGTAATCAAAGCGGTACCCAGAGCAGACAAATGAAATAAAAAGTGTGCAAAAGACTTCTGTATTTTGAGAGGAAGAAGAAAGTGAGAGAACTTTTCTTAGCATTTGCTGATGCAGGTGTCTTTCTTTACAGGTGGACTGCAAGGACCCCCACTGGGCTTTACAAGTCCTCTTATCAAAATGCTACAAGCAGAGAAAGGAAGAGAGCAGGCAGTTATAGGACTTAAACTTGTATTAAATAATCCAGCATGGTCTGACACAAACAAGAAAAGTGGAAATAACAATAAGAGGCCTGACAGATTTCTCCCACTCCACCTCCACTACAGTTACCATTTGCTGAATCTGCCTAACCTGGGCAAAGATAGACAGCTGTGAACTTGTGACACTGCAAATGAGCAAAAGAAGTCCATTGGAACAACATCTCGCCCATTGAAGGGTTCAACTCTCAGGATGTTACCCCAAGAGTCAGATCGAGGATTAGAAACCTGATTGCAGGAACAAAGATACAGTGGTACCTCTACTTAAGAACTTAATTTGTTCCGTGACCAGGTTCTTAAGTAGAAAAGTTTGTAAGTAGAAGCGATTTTTCCCATAGGAATCAATGTAAAAGCAAATAATGCATGCAAACCCGTTAGGAAAGAAATAAAAGCTCGGAATTTGGGTGGGAGGAGGAGGAAGAAGAGGAGTATAATCACTGCCTAAGGGAGAAGGCGAGGTAAGGGGAATTTTTAAAAAATCCAAAACGTTAAGGCTTTAAAAAAAAGAGGGACTGAGGTGGCGAGGAGGAGCATGCGCTTCCCATACACCCAGCGTGAAGCAGCCTCCCATACCCTGTGCCAGAGAGAGAAACCCAGGCGAGCAAGAAGGGGCAACCTCCCATTCCTTTGACTGAAAGGCGGTGGCTGCTGCTGCTGCTACCTGCTTCCTCTTCCTTCCCATGCTGAAGGGCTCCCCTCTCCTCTCGCTTGCTTGCTTTGTAGCCGGAGCCTTTCTTTCACTGTGGTGACTCAGTTTGGCTAAGCCAAGTTGATCTGGCTGGGGCAAAGCGCACCCTTTTGCCTTTCCATGCCCAGATGCTCCGGGAGGCAACCCTGTTCCGGGTGTATGGGAGGCAGCGCGAGGGAGTCACCACAGCGAAATGGTTTATTCCCTCTCCAAGTGCCCAGAGAAAGGAATATACTGCATTTGCTCTGGGCTGCCAAAGCCTCCTTAAGCGTCACCAAAAGGCTCCTCTGGCAGCCCAGAAAAGCCTGAGATGGCTGGGATTAAAGGAGGAATGGCAGGAAACTGGCCAGGCCCTCGTGCTGCTCTCAAATTTCCTGTGAATTTTTTCCAGATTTGGGTTCTTAAGTAGAGGCAAAAAAATCCTGAACACGCAGTTCTTATCTAGAAAAGTTCTTAAGTGGAGGCATTCTTAAGTAGAGGTACCACTGTGGTTATTACTCTAACTATCATCTCATATGTAGTATTGAGGGGACAACAACAGGGTCATTTTTAAAAAAGTTTTATTGGATTTTTTAAAATATACATCAATATCAATACATGAACAATATCGCCTCTGGGTATAATTCATTTCGATACAAACAGCAATAATGGTAGTAATAATAGTTGTTGCATTAATCAAGCATATTTAATCTTAGTATTGATAAACATGATTATTTTAGAGTAGTTATTCAATATTTCAATGTTCCATTTTAATGCCAATGATATTATGACGCATACATAGTAATACTATCTTTCAACCTCTAATCTTTCAATCTGAATATGACTTATTTTCTATTATATAAAAATTATATCTGCTAATATTCCTCCATTTCTTATTTCTACCTTTATTCTAACATCTAATCAGGGTCATCTTGAATATTTGCCTCCCTGTCCAGTGCTGGAAAAAGCAAGATGACTGGATGGCAACTGCTAGGTTGAGAAGCAGAAGAAGAGGTATGAAACAGCCACCATTTGAACAGAAATAATAAGGGATATGCAGTCAGAGAGGAGTCTAGTGAAGGGCTAAAGAAGGGCAATGAAAAATAAAGGATGGTGGAAATTTACAAAAAATTGGGTCTGAAGAAAAAAGTGTAAATGGGATATGAAATATTATAAAACAACCTCTGAAATTAAATATATATCCAACTCCAACTCCCCTATATAAAGAAGACAATTCCACACCCCAATAAACCCACAATATCATTTTAGTTTTTAGTTGAGCTGATGTATTCCAGCTCTCTCAAGGCACATCCAGAACTATATTTTTGAGTTTAAATGCTAGAAGTCCATAGAGCCTGGGAATGGAATAACTTTCCTTTGGTGGGAAATCTTGCCTCCTGAGCTTTTTGTACTGTCACGAACAGGGTCAGCCATGCTACCATTTCATGGTTCTTTTAAATAGTATGTGACAGATTAGTGCCATTGTGGCTTTTCTCTTAGCGATTTCAATGATTTTTGACTAATTGATTGAATAAGTGCCATCAAGTCACTGTTGACTCTTAGTGGCTTCATAGATTTTTCTCCAAAAATATCTATCCTCAACCTTGCCTTTTGGGGGTTTCAGTGGTGCATTCATTACTTTTATAACCAAGTTCATCTGCCTTGCTGCTGGTCATCTTTTTCTTTCTCTTTTCTTCCACTTTCCCCAGCATTGTGGTTTCTCAAAGAAGGTGGATTTTTACAAATATGTCCCAAGAACATGATAGCTTGAGCCTGAGGAGAATTATCACCATATTAATACAGTGTCATATGTACAGAAGTGTCAATTTCCTGTCCTGCTTTTTGTTTATGGAAATTCTTAGTCATCCAGGACATGGTTGTCCCAAAGATTGGATTTTTCAAAATCCAACTTTCATATCCATTGAAATGCATTCCAGTGCAACAAAAAAGCCTATTGTGTGTGTGAGTCTATTCTTTGAACGTGCTGACCCATCACAACATCTATTTTTTTTTCATAGCTTTCAGCTGCGATTCTACCAAGAACTAATATCTGGTATATTTCTTCACTATTTTGTTACAGTATTGATCCCAAAAGGCAGAAGTGACCTACTACTTCGATGTCTTCATTGTCAATTCTAATGTTGGTTGTTGTACCCATTTTCTTCCTACTAAATTGTATTTCCACTCCCTCCCCCCATATGCTTTTTGATATTCATTACTAGAACTTGTAGATATTTGCATTTTCAGCATCAAAGTAACAACATCAGCATAGCACAGTTTATTGATATTTCTTTCTCTAATTTTAAAACTATGTGCTATCTTCTTCCATTTCAGCCTCCTTCAATGTATATTCAGTATATAGTTGAATAAATTAAAAAAGGAAATACAAACTTGCCTCATTTCCTTGTCAACATGGAACCATTTTGTTTCACTGTGTCCAGCCTGGACTATGACTTGCTATTCTGTCTATAAATAAAATGTTCTATGATTCCCATTTTCTTACCTTGATGTGGTTGACACAGTTAAAAGGCTTTTCAGTGTAGCGTCAGTCAGTTGACACATATACAGAATTGCTTTTGTTCTTTTTGGCTTTCCCAAATATCCAGCAAACACCAACAATAAGATCTTGTATTCCTCAGTCTTGAATATCTGGCCTTTCTCTTTCCCTGTAAAGCTGTTATCTGTATTAGATAATGCCATGCATTATTTTGCTAGCATATGAAATTAGATGTTTTTGTACAGTTTGAAGATTGTAACCTTGTTTGTATAAAATATTCTGTGTAGCTGTTCTCCACAGTCCTTGCATTGTGTTTCAATGTAAGACAATGCATTTGCGAAGTTATGTCATAGGACAGTTCATTAATTATGATTTATGTAAATCTAATTAATTTTAATTGCATCATAAAATACAGAACTTTATTGCTCCTTGAAACCTTTTGCTACATGGAAAGTAGGAAGACATTTCCAACAACTTTAATGGGTAATAAATATGTCTATTCTCCCTTTTGTTTTGGGTTTAAACTACTATGCTATTTTTTGCTCCAGACTAAAAAGCAGACAAACATTTTCTTTAGTTAGATTTCTTACTATCTTGAGTTAGTGAAGTTAACTAAAGACCTTCCTACCCTTTACCTTTTTCCAGATTGAAGGAAGGGAGTTAATGGTTGGGTTAGTAAGTAAAAGTAGTGAATATTTTTTTAAACTTTTGCTGTCTAAGAAATGTTCTAAGCTCTAGCTCAAATAAGATACATTTTGGGTGGGGTTTCAAACCACAGCTCTTGTTAAAACCTGCCCATCTGTTCCTTAAATCCACAGTGGTTTTTTAAAATTTATTTATTTATTTATTTGTTTGTTTGTTTGTTTATATATTTATTTTATTTATTTGTCAAAACGTGTACAAGATAATAGGTATGGTATAAACATAAACAAAAAGCAAAGTATGTACAGTATAAGTAAATTTGGACAGTAGGACAGGGATGGTGGTGTGCTTATGCATGCCCTTTACAGACCTCTTAGGAATGGGGTGAGGTAGACTGTAGACAGTCTAAAATTATTGGCATTTGGGGAAGAAACCACAGAGTCAAGTAGTACATTCCATGCATGTATTGAATATTCCATATATTGAAAACGGAAGTGGAATGAAAAGCATTAGCAGTTTGGAGTCCAAAGGAGACCTAAGCCCAGACCTCCTTCAACTCCATTGATTCTTATGTGGTCTCAAGTCTCATTAACGGTTAATAAATCAGATTCTTGCATATAGGTTGCGTTGGAGTAAACACACACATAATCCTGGTTCCTGATTTCTTGTGCCTGACATCTCATCCTTTAAGATTTCATAAGCTAAAACCCCTACAGGTCTTTTGTTTTGGTCAATCAAGAAAGAATCGTATTTGTTTTGATCCTTGGTAATTTTTAAAATATTGTCAGAGTAATGATAATTTAATAGCTGCCAGTTGATGGAAAGCTGGTGCAACTGTAGAGCTGATGCAATGTAAGGCAGATGCAATGAAGTTGAAACATTGGTATTGCCGATTGTAGACTAAAATGGGGTGCACAAATGTTTTTACCACTTTAAGTGATGTTTATATAAAGAAGCCAGGAAAGGGCGTTCTCTCTCCTTGTGTATTCTCATTCTCTCCCTATGTTCGGTATCCATTGCTGTGTTCTCTGTGTAGAGTTAGGAAGTAGTTTGATTGCATATGTCTGTATATATCTTGTATATAAACCTCTGTTAAATGTCCAAGGCTCTGTGTGCTGTGTTTTACTCTTGGATTGTCTTCTAATACTAGTCACGCTGCAAGCACTCTAACAAATATATATTCATGGATTATTATGTGCACAAAAACTTCAGGTGATCCTCTTTGACATTGACAGCTGTATCAAGAGAACCAACCACAACATGTTCAGTGAAAGAACATCATAGATCTTTTGTTGCTGTCTGTAGGTGACAATTAACCATAGGTATTCAGCATAGATAAATCTTGATTTCTTACCTTCTAGTATAGTGCCTTCATTAGGGTTTGGCTCAGGGGTGGGTTCCATTTACTTTCACCACTGGTTTGCATCAGGTTTCTTGCGCATGTGCTCCGTTCATACAAACATTCACATCCCCTTGTGTGAATTAACTTCTGTGCATGCTCAGAAGGTGGTTTCAGCCTGAAACACAGATGGGGAGCTGCTCAGCAGTGCTTTGGGCAAAAAATAAAGGTCGGTATTAACTCAGGGATGGGCGGGAAAGCTTTTTTTCACAGCAGAAGATGAGGAGAAGCCATCCAAACACTGAAAAAAAATGCTGAAAATCCCCCCCCCAAATGGCAGCACACACAAACCAGTAGTGATGGGCGAACCGAACTCGCACAATTCGGGTCCGTACCGAATTTTGCGGTGTTCAGTATGCCTACCACGAATCCGAATTTTTTTGAAACTTCAGGCAAAGTTTGTGTTCGTGTTCGGCATTCGGAGCTTTGACGTCACCGGTAGGTTGCTAAGGACGCCAAGGTGATCACTTCCTGGATTCATGAAATCTAGGAAGTGATCACCTTGGCGTCCTTAGCAACCTCCCGGTGACGTCAAAGTTCCGCCCCTGGAATCTCTTCGTGGGAGGAATTCCCCATTCGGGTTTGAGTTTGGGTTCGGTTCAGGTTTGGCCGAATTTTGCGTACAGTTCGTCCGAACTTGCCGAAACCGAACACCGTTGGGTTCGCCCATCACTACAGGTCAGCTGTCAAGCTGATGCAGAAGTTGGTGATAAATTATCTAGAGAAGGCCTGATGTTTATGGGAACTTGGGAGGTGTGACTTTCATGGGGGAACCGATGCAGCCACAAAGCATTCTTTCGAGGGGTTCAAGGCCATCATATGCTCACCCACCTGGGCGGAAGTGGAAGGAGGACTGGTACAATCTGAGTGGGAAACATGACAAGTTTGTGTGCGGCGGACAAGGGATGCAAATTTTCAACTGGGTGGAAAACTCAGTTTCAGGTTTCCTAGTGTAGGTGCCAGGATGGCTCCGGCAATAAATTGGAACGTTGAGGACTACTTTGATTTGGATTTTGATTTAGCTTGGAAGCTACCTGGAACCTGCACAGATAGAACTGGATCCATGATGCTGTCTTCACATCACCAGCAGGTCACAAATGGTTCAGACGATCTGGTGCAAACCTGGAGGAACCCACCCCTGGTTTGGCTATGTGAAACAGTTGAAACCTATTTTCCAATTTCCAAGCAATCTAGTATCAATGGATGGCTATTTGTTTCTAGAAAGGAATCTTTCTCTGCCCTTGATTTTTTCCTCTTTAACAACAGAAGAGTTTCTGGGGAGGGAGGTAGTTGCAGTTATAGCTGACAACCAGATAGTAATCTCATCAGAAAATTGGACTTTATGCTGATGATATAGCTTTCTATTTATTGCATCCTAGAAGATCATTACCAGCAGTTGTGCTTGGACTTAATCAATATGGTGCAATCTCTGCCCTCCAAACAAATCACTCCAAGTCAGAAATATTGAACATCACCACTCGGATTGAGATGCAGAGGGAGTGTGTGCAGCCGCAATTTTCCTTTCAACTAAGTATGAAGCCGTTGAGCTATAGCATTAACATAAGTACTTTAGAATCTCAATTATACGAGAAGAATGATGGATACTGCTCCCCTCTATGTAAATAAAGATTTAGTTGCTTGCTCAAATTATCATTTTAATTGGTATGCCAGAATGACTTGTATGAAAAATGACTGTTCTATCAAAATTCAGTGTTCCACTCTGGATATATAAATGGTGTGGTTTGAGTCAAATAAATAAATACATTCTAATTGGCTGGGGACAGTCTCAGTGACTTAACTAGCTAAACAGCACCGTTTGTTGATGAAATGGATTTGAACGCTAACTAAGGAAGAAAAGCAATGGAAGGGTTGTAGCTTTTCCTGGCTTGCTGCCCTTCAGATGGGATGCCTTTCAACAGCCATGCTAGCTGGGAATAAGGGGAACTGTGGACCGCCACATGTAAATCTCTTCTGTTTCGCTTAATAGTTGATTGGCTCATTTTATAGTGGGAATCCAATGTGGTGGAGAGATTAAACGGATACAGTTGAAAGATCCTGCTAGTAGCATGGTTACACTAAGAGCATTGTTCTGGGGGCAGAAGAAAGATGGGACTTCCTTTGGCAAATGTATCTCTTCTTTTGTGTACACTGAGAAGATATGCACCAAAACAAATTCCTTGTGTGTCCAATCACACTTGGCTAATAAAGAATTCTATTCTATTCTATTCTATTCTGTTCTGTTACATCTTTTCATTAACATGTTCTCAAAAACTGGAAGAAGCAGATAGAATATTTTATCTTACACTTTCACATTTATAGGCACCCACTCAAACCCACCCCTAACATAAAGGAAACCAACATTTAAGCAATTTGCATATTTATGTAATGCAGGCAGTTTTTGAGTTATGGCAAACTGCTGAGAATTTATGTTGATAGTGAAATATTTGTTAAGTGAAGTTTGCCGCCTTTTTATGACCTTTCTTGTCACCGTTGGTAAGTGAATAATTGCAGCTGTTAAGTTACTAATGCAGTTGTTAAGTGAACCTGGCTTCCCCATCGACTTGGTTTGTCAGAAGTTCGCAAAAGGGGATCACATAATCCCTGGACACTGCAACGGTCATAAATATGAGTCCATTGCCCAAGCACCTGAATTTTGATCATGTGGCCATGGCGATGATGCAAGGGTCCTAAGTGTGAAGATGGTCATGATGTGGATGTGGATGTGGCTGGAGTCTGGAAACAGAAAATAGCAGAGAAAGAACTGGAGAAAATTACAAAATTTGAACTTGCTCAAGTTAGAAGTCCTCAGTCTGAAGCAAGACAAGGCCCACTACAATGCACTTGTTCCTCTCTTGAGTTTTGCTCATTGAATTGTCCCATGACAAGTTGGCCAAGGTGAGTCAGCCGGAGTGAGTCAATTATGGCAAGATGGACAGGGCCAATTGTCCACAGTGAGTTGTCCTAGATCAGTGATGGTGAACCTTTTTTTCCTTGGGTGCCGAAAGACCGTGCGCATGTGCTATCATGCAGGCGTGAGTGCCCACATCCATAATTCAATGCCTAAAACAGCTTCCCCAACTCCCAGAGGCCCTCTTGAGTCTGGAAACGACCTGTTTCCTAACCTCTGGTAAGCCCAGTAGGCTCGTGTACTCTGGAAGCCAAACAGCCCCCCAGACCCTCTGTGTGAGCCAAAAATCAGCTGGCTAGCACACACAGGCATGTTGGAGCTGAGCTAGGGCAACGGCTCGCTTGCCAGCAGATATGGCTCCGCATGCCATCTGTGGCACCCGTGCCATAGATTCACCATCACTGTCCTAGATTCAAATGCCAAATCCTATCTAAACATCTGGTTGACTATGTGACCAACCAAAATGATACCTTCCCATATTGAGGCATTAGCTTGCAATGGTTGTGGGTCTTTTGTGATCTGAGGAAGATGAGAGCTATGGTTCAACAAGGATTGTCCTACATGTTGGAGTTTATTTTATTTTTTTATTTTATTATTTTATTTATTTATTTATTTATTCTTTGTCCAATATACAATACATATGAGAGAGAATATATAAGATAAAAGAGGTAAGAAAAGAGAATTGGACAGGGGACGATAGGCACATCAGTGCACTTATATACATATGTGTTCATGGACATATGTGCTACAGTTCATGGACATATGTGCTACAGAACTCAGGACTGTTGGCTGAGCAACCAGCACCAGCAATTGCAGGACTACTGGAAGAAAAGGGTTTACCCACAGTAAATATACAAAGACAGAAAATGAAGAAACTATCTATTACTAAAATCACCATCAATCAATAGCAAAACAGATATTGGAACAGCTTACACCTTTCAACAGCTTACATCATTAATACCATCAAACTGGATCATTTTTTTTTTGTTTACCATTTTTAGAATTTCTGATGCCATTTATACTGTCTCTGGTCTTTATTTTTATGATTTGTTGCACAGATGTTTAGACTAGAATTGGTATTTTATCTACCTATTGCGTCCTTCCCAATGACTTGGGACAGGCAGATGTTGTTTGATGGTATTAAAAGTATCACCACAAATTGTAATTATAAATTACATTGTAATTATAATAGTAATTAAATTATTTTTAAAAATCAGTTTTGGA
>NC_091951.1:234739614-234877114 GCF_031021105.1 Erythrolamprus reginae | reverse complement strand
TCAAATTCACAGGCTAGGGGTGAGATGAAGGCAATGTCATGGCACAGAAAACCATTTTGGGTGTGGTATACATAGCATGGTGTGGTATGCCGTGGTATAATATTAAGGCGATTGAGTGGAAATCAGGATATGATGAGTTCTTCTTTAATCTTAGCTATGGAAACCAACTGGATCACTTGCAACCTGATTCATTTGGCTGGGTTGTTTGTGGAAAATAGGTGGAGAGACCATTGGTATGTTGCCTTGCTCTGTACAAAAAAAAGGAGATATAAGTTAAATAAAAAATTGGAACGAAAAAATAAGAGTTGATGAGCTATGACAGTATCCAAATTACTGTATTTTTCAGAGTAAAGGACACACCGGAATATAAGATGCACCTTAATTTTGGAGGAGGAAAATAGAGGGGGAAATCTGCCTACCAGACATTCATCTGGCTAGCGTCTTTAGTCTGATTAGCTTCAGCACATTATTTTATCCCCTGGTTAGGGCTTTTTTTAAAAAACCCTCTTGTTTTAGTAGCACAATGAAAAAAAGCTTGCAAAGAATTAGGGCTGGAAAAACATTCTTCACAAACAATGAAAGAGCTTGCAAGCTGGTAAGAACTGGGAACATCGTTAGCACCTGGTTAGGGCTAGAAACTTATTCAGAGCAAGCAGAGCAATGAAAAAAGCCTGCAAAGACTTAGGGCTGGAAAAACATTCTTCACAGAGAGTAACAATGAAAGAGCTTGCAAGGTGGTAAGAACTGGGAACATCGTTAGCACCTGGTTAGGGGTAGAAACTTATTCAGAGCAAGCAGAGCAATGAAAAAAGCCTGCAAAGACTTAGGGCTGGAAAAACATTCTTCACAGAGAGTAACAATGAAAGAGCTTGCAAGCTGGTAAGAACTGGGAACGTCGTTAGCACCTGGTTAGGGGTAGAAACTTATTCAGAGCAAGCAGAGCAATGAAAAAAGCCTGCAAAGACTTAGGGCTTGGAAAACATTCTTTGTAGAGAGTAACAATGAAAGAGCCTGCAAGGTAAGAGCTGGGAAGATCGTTAGCACCTAGTTAGGGCTGGAAAAAAAACTTTGAAAAAAGCTACATTCAAGACACACCCAAATTTTCAGCCTCTTTTAGGGAGGAAAAAGGTGTGTCTTATACACCTAAAAATATGGTAAGTACAAGTGTGGATGCATCAAGCTATCTACTGTACCTCCCAATTTACTTACTTAGCTAGATAGCTAGGTATCATCTATTTTTTAATCAATCTCACCAATATTTTCAAAAAAGAAAACATTTGCAGCAAGATAAGCATTAGTAATGAGAATTCTCTCCCACTCTTTGCCTAAAGCCACTAAAAACGTGCTCTGTTTTAATGAGGGATGATAGGAATAAAATGTAGGAAATTTGATCACCCGTGTCTCTCTCATCAACAGTACAACTGCAGCCTTCTCTGCCTGATCATCTCTGTAAAGCAAATGGATGAAAAGAGGTAATTAAGGAGTTCATGGTCTCAATAGTCTTCTCAATAGTTCATCACGGTGTGATCCTCAAGAAGGAGTAAATGGGCAGGATGTACAAAGAGGAGGCTTTTAATTAACTGTGGGAGAACTCACGCTGAATGGGACTCGCTTCTCTGAGTAAACAGTTTAGGGGGAAAGAGTGGGGGGGGGGAATACAGCCATGGGGAAATTAATTACTGCAGTTCTTTCTTTTTTGATTTCCCAGGCAGTCTTCTCAATTGGCAAAGGCCTCGGGGAAACAATTTGGAAAGATCAGTCACTTTGTGGCATGTTGGAGCAGATACATGTTTGAGCAGGCAGACTGGGGTTGACAGCTAACATCTTTGGGAGAAGTAGGTTGAATCACTGTCGATGAAATTAAGGAAGCGGAGTGAAAAAACGGGCATCGCAAACCATAATGTGGATGCCCACGTCCATGTACGGGCATGTTTGCATTGCCAACATTAAATATAAATAGAAAGAATGGTTGCTGGAACTGGGTATGTCTAATGCGATGAAAAGAAGGACTAGGGTGACATGATAGAAATGCTCCAATATCTCAGGGGTTGTCACAAAAAAAGAGGAGATCAACCTGTTCTCCAAAAACCTGAAGGCAAGACAAGGAGCAATGGATGGCAACTAATCAAGGAGGGAACCAATCTAGAACTAAGGAAAAATTTCCTGACAGAACAATTAATCAGTGGAACAACTTGCCTCCAAAAGTTGTAAATGCTCCAACACTGGATATTTTTAAGACGAGATTAGATAACTAATTGTCTGAAATGGTATAGGTAGTGATGGTGAACCTTTTTTCCCTCAGGTGCCAATAGGTGTGCATGCTATTGTGCATGCGTGAGTGCCCACACCCATAATTCAATGATTAGGAAGGGCAAAAATGGCCTCCTCTGGCCCCCTGGAGACCTTCTGGCAGCCAGAAACGGCCCATTTCCCAACTTCTTGTGGGCCCAGTAGACCCGTTTTTTTGCCCTCCAGAGGCTTCCCTGGAGCCTGGGGAGGGTGAAAATGCCCTCCCCCGCCCTCCCAAAGGTCCTCTGTAAAACAGAAATTCCTTCCTAGAAAATCAGCTGTCGAGTGCACACATGCACGGTGGAGCTGAGCTAGGGCAACGGCTTGCATGCCGGCAGATATAGCTCCAAGTGCCATCTGTAGCAGGCGTGCCATAGGTTCACCATCACTGGTATAGGGTTGGACTAGAAGACTTCTAAGGTCACTTCCTCTATTCTATTCTATTCTATTCTATTCTAGTCTAGTCTAGTCTAGTCTAGTCTAGTCTATTCACTCAACTGTACTCTACTCTAGTCCATTCCATTCCATTCTATTCTATTCTGGTCTAGTCTAGTCTAGTCTATTCTGGTCTATTCTAGTCTATTCACTCTACTCTACTCTACTCTATTCTATTCTATTCTATTCTATTCTATTCTATTCTTGTCTAGTCTAGTCTAGTCTAGTCTAGTCTAGTTTAGTCTAGTCTAGTCACTCTACTCTATTCTATTCTTGTCTAGTCTAGTCTAGTATATTCACTCTACTCTACTCTACTTTATTCTATTCTTGTCTAGTCTAGTCTAGTCTAATATAGTCTAGTCTACTCCACTCTGTTCTGTTCTATTCTATTCTATTCTAAATACCATACTTCAGTTCAGTATGCTAAATAAGAGCCTTTGAGTGTAGATGTTCTCTTCCAGCAGCCATTCTCAGTCTTGTGCTTTGGGGAGGAAATGATCTTTACTGTCTCTTTATAAGCATGAATATTTAACTTTTCACTACAGGGCAGTTAAACATAAAATCCTGTTAGGCATGTTCCCTATTTAGCAATCACTGCATTTTGAGAGAATCTAATGTTACAGTTAAAGATATTACAAAATGCAGTATCTTCATTTTACAATAAATACTATTGGGTTTTTGAACTTTGCCCAGGAAGTGCAACCAGAAAGGCAAAAACAATTGATCATTAGCTCTAAAAGTAATGAAAGATTCAGAAGGACCAAAGTAAAACCCCCAAGTATCAATGGAGAACTGAGTTCTCCCTCTTGTATTTTAAGGTCATTCCCGCCTACTATTATATCACCATCTCAAGACACCCATTGAGACCTGAGGCTGCACGTAGCTCTTCAGTGCTCCATCCAAAGTGGAAGATGCAAGGAGATTAGCACAAAAGTAATGACGTTATAATCGGGTAGAAAAAGACAATTTTAATAAACCAAAAAAGTTTCTTTGCCCAGGCTTCCTAACTGAGGTTTGCCCCCTAAGCTAAGTGATAGCTAAGGTGGTTACAGAATTTTCAGTGAAATCACGGTGAGAGGAAAATATTAAATCCTCTTTCTTCCACATCCTAATCCCAGCTCTGATTGGATCCCTCCCCATAGAGCTATTACTTAAAATAGATACTTGTTTTACTAAGTATTTATAATTATGTTCCCCCATCCAGCAAACTTTATATACTTCATGAGCAAATACAACATTAAAACACCGTTCAAAATGATATAACCCATCAAAGTGAAAACATATTTTAAACACAGCTTTTATAAAAGAAGACCGAGACTTTATAAAGTCTAGATGAATAAAAAAATTAATTCCTGGAACTAAAGGGATTATGCATCTCTCTGGAAAGGACATTTCCTACCTCAGGCACTGCCACACGAAATGCCTTCTCCCTTGTGATAATTTTTCACATTCTGTTCCGAAATGGGCTGCAGACTTGAAGTTCAGCCTTAGAGAAGATCTCATGCATGGATGTCAAACTTGCCGTGTCACATTGTCGTAACATGATGTTTTGCAACATTTTTTCCATTCCTGTTTTTCCCAGCTGGGGTGGGTGTGGCCTGCACATCATGCATCTGGCCCACGGGTCACCAGTTTGACATCCCTGAATGGGGCATCAAAGAATAACCAGGCTACAAGCCATAGAGAGAAGGTAGAAAGTCTGAGGCAGTGGTTCCCATCCTTTTTTGGCCGTGCCCACCTTAGCATCTCTAAAATTCTGATGTCCCCCCCTCTCCTGTAACATATAATTCTTACTGTTCAAAGGTGAACTCCTACTCACATGGATGAAATCTAAAAGGCTTGATTTAAGCAAGATTCCAATTGCCCATCAAAAATCACCCATTAAAAATCAAATTGCCCCCCTGTGGGACATGGGTCCCACATTGAGAACCACTCGTCTGAGGTCTGTAGATGTAACCAGTGGCAGGCAGCAGCAGCTGGGGCGCCTAGGTGCACAGCTCTGGTAGGAAAATCCCAGATGTGTGTGCAGCTGCACACCCCAACACACCCCCACACAAGATTTGGCTTCTTTTTGCTGTGTATTTCTGTGCCTGTGTACCTGACCTATAGAAATAGCAAAGAATTGGAGAAATATATGTTATGGCAGTATATTAATGCCAGAAAGTTTTCTTTTGTTGTCTAGAACAATAATAAAGCAGTCTTTAAAAAATAAGTGTAATAATTTGAATATTCTACAGACATTTATAGTTATTGACTTACCTCCTTGTATCCAGCTCAGCAGAAAATAAAAATCTGCCTCTCCCTCCCAGAAAGTTTCCTCTTTACAGCTTTAATTTCACTTTCAGTTTAGCACATGGCTGTCTTGTCTGCAGCCTCAAATCAGCTGAGGGTCAGGAAGCTCATAATGCGCTGCTTCGCTTAACAGGCTCTGTTCTGTTTGCTGAAAAGAGGTAAATTGCTGGGAGGCAGAGGCCAAAGGGTTGTCACGCTGTGTATTGCCAGCCCCAGAGACATTCAGAGACATTCAGTAATTAATTAGTTAACACTGTGTATGTTAGTTAGCTCCACCCATTATGATGTAAAATCCTGCCTGTTATACATGCATCATTTCCTTTCTTCTCCGAAGAATCCATCTTTTTTCTTTTGTCTTCAACGATGTAGCAGGCATAGAAATTGCCTCTGAAAGGCATTAGATATATTTTCTTATTTTTCTTAATAAAAGTAACTTCGTTTGAAAGCTGTTTCTCTACTTAAATCCATCGACTCTCAGATTTGATTTATTGTAGTCCACGCGGGCTATAATTTATCTACTAAATCTGTCAAGGGTGGCCACTGTTAAGATATGTAAAATTATATACCTGTCTTCTTTTGTCATCTTTTCTCTGAAGATGCCTAATAAGAAAAGTTCCAGCTTTAAAAGGATTGTTTGTGATTTAATTTGTTTGAGACAGTTTTTGATTTTTATCCAAAAAAATTTCAGCCTAGGGCATGTCCACCATAAGTGGCAGTAAGTTCCTAAACCTTTTTTACACTTCCAACACTTTGGGGAGAGTATCAAAAACATTTTAGCCATTCGTGATGAAGGGAGGTGCCATTGGTAAAATATTTTATATAATTTTTTAATATGATGTTGCCAATGTTAATTTGTAATTTGCATTCCATATTTTCCCCCATTCAATTAAATTTATTGGATAGCTGAAATTTTGTGCCACGCAATCACTGAGCCTTTTACCTCCTCATCAATCATATTATATTGGAGGAAAGAAGTTATATAATTTAGAGATCATTTTTTCATCAGTACCCATGAGTTTTGGTATCTGCTTAGCTTAGATATCTGTTTTTTTGAAATCCATGTTTTGTTTTGTTGTCATTATATTTTGATTGACCCTGTAGATAGTGCCACCAATCAAGATTAATTATTTTTTCTCTGAGTTCTTGTTTCAGCATCAACTCATCATGTTCATCTAATAAGTGTTCACATGTTACTACTTTGTAGATGTCTAAGAGGTTTGGGTATATTACTGTCTCAGTTACTGATATCCATTTTGGGATTCTGCTGTTATGTTTCTTCCTTATTTTTATCCATATATCTAGTGAAGGGCTACCAAAAATTTTACTACCACACTGTGGGCATGGCTGATGCAGGACACCCTGCATTTTCTTTTAACATCTTTCAGTGCAAATTGGGTGCTCTGGGGTGGAGCTCCATTTTTGCTACCCCACTGCGTTCCCCCCTGTCCGGGCAGTAGTCCAACCCTGCATATATCTAACAAATTCTTTCTTATGTAACATCACTGAAGGTAAGTATGTGCTATATAATTTTCCCCCATAAGAAGGCAAACCAGCCAATCTGCAGATCGAAACCCTCTAGGGTTAATACCCTTCTATTTCTTTTTCTTTTTTTAAATATTTTTTATTATTTTCAAAAGAAAACGAACAAAGACATACAACATTGAACATTTAAGGAGCTACCATTGCTCCGCTTATCATAGAAGTCTAACTAATACAGAATATAAAAAACTCTAACTATTATCAGATCTAAGCAGAAAAGCCACACTTGAAGATTACATTATCATTAAATTTAATTATAATTTTTTTAAAAATTAAGATTATTAAGTTTCTTTATCTGTTTTTTTTAAATAATAATATACTTATATGTATATATAAATATCAAAGAGCAATAAACAAATTATTAGTAATACAAAAAGAAGCTAATATAATCACTTCTAAGTTAGTTATAATATAAACTATATAATTCTATCTTATGGTTTTTAGATAGTCATTTATTCTTATATATTTAATTTTTAATACTGTTTTTAACATTCCACCAATCATATACTTTATCCCAAATTTTATAAAATTCTGTTTCGGTTTGATTGTTCAAATGTTTAGTCATCATGTCTAATTCTGCACACTCTATAATTTTTTTGAACACCTCAGTGTCTTTCGGTATCGTCTTTTCTTTCCATTTCTGCGCGAATGTTATTCGTGCCGCCGTCAATATATGTATTATTAAATAGTAAATTTCTTTTTTATACTTTATATTTGAAATACCCAATAGAAAAAATTCAGGAGATTTTTTAAACTTCTCCTTTGTTATTTCATTTATCCAATTCTCTACTTTATTCCAAAATATTTTTGTCTCCGGACAGGTCCACCATGCATGGTAATATGTGCCAACTTCTTTTTTGCATTTCCAACAAATGGGCGATACCGAAGGAAACATTTTAGAAATTCTGTATGGTGGAAGATGCCATCTATAAAACATCTTAATTTGATTTTCTTTGAAAGAGATTGATTTTGTTATTTTCCAATTATACATCCATATCTTTTCCCAAGTATCTAAATCAATCTCTTTGCCAAAATTTTTGCACCAAGTGATCATATTATCTTTCAATATCCAACCTATCGTTCTATGATTTAGTAAATATTTATAAACATTTCCGATTGTCTTTGTTTGATTTTGGAATAATAATTTGCCCAGTACATTATTTTCTTTTTTAAAAATATAAGTCTTTACATCTATTTGATATCTAGAACTTATCTGCATATAATGCCACCAATCTAAATCTATACCTAACTCATATAACTCTTGTTTTGTTCTTAATTTTAATTGATTATTTAACAAGTCACTATATTTCCAAATCTTACCTTTTCCTTTAAGATTTGGGTGTACTATAGCTTCAAGGGGTGAAACCCATTCTGGCATTACTAAAAAGTGATTTTTCTTTATTTCATTCCACACTTCTATCAATGCCTTTCTAATAACATTATTTTTAAAATATGAGTGGGTTCTTAACTTATCATACCATACAAATGCATGCCACCCGACCATCAAGTCGTGGCCTTCTAGATTAAGCAATCTTTGATTTTCTAGTGTAAGCCATTCTTTTATCCATGTCAGGGCCGTGGCATGATAATATAGTTTCCAATTTGGGAGACCCAGGCCTCCTCTTTCCTTACGATCTTCTAATGAATTTTGTTTTATTCTTGATTTTTTACCTTGCCAAATAAATTTTCTTATTATCTTAAGAAACAATATTTTTGGAAGGGTATTCATTTTAACTGTGGAGATTCTTCCTACAAGTGATAATTGTAGATTACTCCATATTTCTAAGTCTTTTTTAATCTGACTTAATAATTTTAAATAATTGTCGTTTTTTAAAGATACGGCTTTGGAGGTCATCCATATCCCTAAATATTTCACTTTTTTCGTGATCTTCATGTTTGATAGGTCTCCTAAGTATTTTCTCTGTATTTCAGTCATATTTTTTGTTAGTATCTGTGTCTTTTCCTTATTTATTTTCAATCCTGCAACTTTCCCATATTCTTCAATCACATTTATTAAGTTTAAAATAGATTCTATTGGGTCTTCCAAAATAAACACTACGTCATCAGCAAATGCTTGTGTTTTATAGATTTCTTTTCTAATTTCCAATCCTTTTATTTTCTTATCTGCTCTTATTTTTATCAACAATGCTTCTAAAGTTAAAATAAATAACAATGGTGATATTGGACAACCTTGTCTTACTCCTCTTTGTATAACTACTTTTTCTGTTTGTTCACTATTTATTATAATTTTAGCAGTTTGTTCAGAATATATAGCGTCTATTATATTAAAAAACTTTGTTCCTACTTCCATCTTATTTAATTGTATTTTCATAAAATTCCAATCCACGTTGTCAAATGCTTTTTGGGCATCTAGGAATACAAGTGCCATTTGCTTTTCAGGGTGCTGCTCATAGTATTCCAAAGTATTAACTATTATTCTTAAATTATTTTTAATTTGTCTTCCTGGTAAAAATCCATTTTGATCACTATGTATCATATTATTTATAATACTTTTAAATCTATTGGCAAATATTGATATAAAGATTTTGTAGTCGACATTCAACAATGAGATAGGTCTGTAATTTTCAATTTTTTCTTTCTTGGTATCAGCCTTATGTATTAAGGTTATTAAAGTTTCTGACCAGGTTTTTGGTAATTTACCTGTTGTCAATATTTGATTATATATCTCAAGCATGTTGGAAAAGAATATTTCTAGTTCTAGTTTATAAAATTCAGCTGGTATTGCGTCTGGACCAGTCGCTTTATTATTTTTTTGATTCTTTATAGATTGTTTTAATTCTACATCTGTAACAGGTCTATTTAATCTTTGCTGTTGAGCTTCCGTTAAAACTGGAAGTTCTATTTTTTCCAGATATTTAAAAATTAGATCCTCACTTATCTCTTCTTTCTTATATAATTGTTTATAGAATTCCAATGCTATTTCCTTTTTATCTTCTATTCTATGTTTTATTGTACCTTTTGAATCTGTCAGATTTTTTATAATTTTATTTTCTTTCTCTTTTCTTAGTTTGTATGCCAGCCATCTTCCAGGTTTATTCGCATGTTCAAAATAATCTTGTTTTGCTCTCTTTATCTTTTCTGCGATTAATTCTTGTTCTATTAATCTCAATTTATGTCTTATTAATTCTCTCTTATTTTTTAATTTGTCGTCCTTGTCCTCTTTTTGCATTAAAATTTCTAATTTTCTTAATTCTTCTACTAATGTTCCTTGGTATTCTTTCTTTTCTTTATTTTTTTTTGCTATGAATGATATTGTTAATCCACGTATATATGCTTTGGTTGTATCCCATAAATTTTGAGGGGTGGTATCTGTATTTTTATTTATTTTTTAAAAAATCTCTAATTCCTTCTCTATCCATTTCTTATATTCAGGGTCTTTTATTATAGTTCTATTCATTGACCAATTCTTTATTATCCTTTTACCTTTCCAATATATGGATAGAGGGTTATGGTCCGCCCAAGTGTTTGTCTCTATTTCTATTTCTCTTATTTGTTCCATTATGTGAATAGGGGCCCAAGCCATATCAATTCTAGACCATGTCTTATGTGGGTTGGAATAAAAAGTATACTGTTTATCTTTTAAATGCTGTTCTCGCCATACGTCTTTTAATGCTAATTCTGAACTCATTTTCCAGAATGACGCCGGTAATATTACCTCCCCCCCCCCCCCCATTATAATCCATTTGGTCATCTGAGATTGCATTAAAGTCTCCTATTATTATCATATTTTCAATTGATAACTCATTAATTTTTTCGTGTAAGTCTTTATAGAATTGTTTTTGATTATCATTTGGTGCATAAATTGAGACAATTGTTAAAGGTTTAGTGTCTAAATCTAATTGTACTATCAAAATCCTTCCATCCCCATCATTGTATATTTCTTTGGATTCAATTAGATCATCAATATACATTGCTACACCTCTTTTCTTTTGATTGGCCAGACTTGTATATAATTTTCCCAATTTTGAGTTTTTAAGGAGACTTCTTTTTTATTTTTTGATATGGACTTCTTGTAGGATGTTTATCTGGGCTTTTTGTTTCGTAAGTTTAGTTAAAACTTGGTTGCTCTTCCTTGGGTTATTCAATCCATTTACATTGACTGAAAATATTTTCAGATCATGTGTCATCTTTATTTATAGTACCTTTTGGGTTCTTTTGGTTCTCGGAGTCGGGTGTCCAAAATTAAGTCCTGTGAAATCTGTAGTTGTTTCTGCCTCACCACCAACGCTTCTTCCCCTCCACCACCTGTAGCCCCCATCATTTCGTCGTCAGGCTTTGATTGAATCTGGATTTGTGCGGTACTGTCCAGTCCACTGCGTGCAAGGAAAGATCGTGCTTGTTCTACGCTTTCTATTTTCACTCTCGTTGATTGCCATGTTAGGGTCAAACCTTCTGGTATCAGCCATCTGAAAGGAATGCTCTTTCTGATTAAAATACTTGTAAGAAAATAATATTGTCTTCTAGCCTCTCGGACTCTCCTCGGGACTTGTTTCAGAATCGCAATTTCTTTTCCATTACGTTGGAAAGACTCGTTTTTTGTGTATCTTCTATTTCTAAGAGTAATCCACTCCCTTATCCAATTGGGAAGACCAAATCCACTCTCCTCCTAATAGTTTTGCTTTAATTCTCACTTTTCTTTTTGCCCATATAAATTTGTGAATCATTTTGTTTAAGCTTATAAAAAGAGCTTTGTTCAATTTTATTGGAGCAACCTGGAATAGGAATAAAATCTTGGCTGGGATGTTCATTTTAATTACTGCAATTTTACCTATGAGCGATAGTTGGAGTTTTGACGATCTATCAAGATCCTTATTTATGCTCTGGGTTAGCTTCTTATAATTGTCCTCCTTAAGGGAACTACATTTCATGGAAAGCCATAGCCCAAAGTATTTAACTTTTTTGACAATTTTTATACCTAATAAATGTTCCAATTCAATGTTTTGTTTAGGTGTCATGTTTTGGGTTATTATTTTTGTTTTGCTTTTAATTAATTTTTAACCCAGCCGCATTTCCAAATTTTGGAATTTCCTTAATTAGAATTGGGCCAGTATCTAGGGGATCTTCAACAATAAATGTCATATTGCCCATGAAGGCTTGGAGTTTATATGCCTCCTTCCTTTATCTCATGCATGCTTCGTACTTTTCTCAGCAAACTTTCCAGGGCTAATATGAAAATTAATGGAGCTAATGGGCAATCTTGGTGTACCCCTTTTTATATATCTATTTTCCCGGTTATATCATTGTTTAGTAATATTTTTGCAGTTTGATCACAATATATAGCTCTGATCAACCCAATAAATTTTTCACCAAATTGCATAGAAACATAGAATGTTTTCTAATTGTGCAATAAACTATTGCCAGTAAAGGTTGTCAAAAGCTTTTGGAGCATTGACAAAGACAAGCACTATATGTTTGTCCCGGTGTTGCTGAGGAGAGGTAGATATGGTGGGAGCCACGGAGTTAGCCGTTCCAGGGGAATGAGGGATCGCTGTCTAATAACTATTCCTTGTTCCGGCTCCGTGAGCTCAACCCAGGGCACTGGTGATGAGTGTAACTCTGGCCCTGGGCTCAGGTTGCTGCTGCTCAATGCCAGGTCAGTGGTAAATAAAGCTCTCCTCATCCGGGATTTAATCCTGGATGAGGAGGCCGACCTGGCTTGTGTAACTGAAACCTGGCTGAGCCCGGAGGGAGGAGTTCCTCTCTCGGAAATCTGCCCAGCTGGGTTTCAGATATGGCATCAACCTCGACCCCAGGGAAGGGGGGGAGGAGTGGCTATTATAGCCAGGGAGAGCCTTTGCCTGCGTAGGCTCGTTGCTCCGGAGATTGCGGGTTGCGAGTCCCTCCTTGTGAAGTTGGACTTAGGGGTTCAGGTGGGCTTGCTTCTCACATACCTGCCTCCCAGCTGCGTGTCAAAAGCCCTGTCTGTGCTGCTTGAGGAGGTAGCCAGGTTGGCGGTGGAGTTCCCTGGACTTATTGTCCTGGGGGACTTCAACCTGCCGTCGCTTGACGAAACCTCTGGGTTGGCACAGGAGTTCATGGCTACCATGACAGCCATGGACCTGACTCAAGTAGTACAGGGTCCGACTCACGAGGGAGGGCACGCACCTGACATGGTATTCCTTTCCGAGCAATTGAGTAATGGTCTGAGACTAAGGGGCTTAGAAGCATTGCCTTTGTCATGGTCAGACCATTTCCTACTATGGCTTGACTTCCTGGCTCCAATCTTTCCCCGCAGGGAGGCGGAACCAATTAAGATGTTCCGCCCCAGACGCCTGATGGACCCAGAGGGCTTTCAGACGGCGCTTGGGGTTATTCCAGAGGCACTTGTCCACAGTTCGGCGGAGTCTCTTGCGGAGGCCTGGAACAAGGCTGCAGCAGAGGCTCTTGACCGGATTGCGCCTTTGCGACCTCTCCGTGGCGCTAGACCCCATAGAGCTCCATGGTTCAACGAGGAGCTCCGGGAGTTGAAATGCCAGAAGAGACGTCTAGAGAAGCGATGGAGGAAGAGTAGGTCTGAATCTGATCGAACACTTGTAAGAGTCCGTGGAGAGGGGTGGCATACAAATCTAAATAATAAATAAATAAATAAATAAATAAATAAATAAATAAATAAATAAAGAGCTTTTATTAAGACTTACAAAGTGGCGCTCAAGGTGGCAAGATGCGCGTACTATGCCGCCTTGATTGCATCAGCAGAATCCCGCCCGGCCGCTCTGTTTAGGGTGACCCGCTCCCTTCTCAACCAGGGGGGAGTTGGGGAGCCCTTGCAGAGCAGTGACGAGGATTTTAACACGTTTTTCGCTGATAAAATCGCTCAGATCCGGGCCGACCTCGACTCCAATTGGAAAACAGAGTTGACTGACAACGAGTCAGTCGAGGTGACTGGGGCACGTACTTGTCCACCTGTCTGGGAAGAGTTTGATCTGGTGACACCTGATGAAGTGGACAAGGCCATTGGAGCTGTGAGTTCCGCCACCTGTTTACTGGATCCGCGTCCCTCCTGGCTGGTCTCGGCCAGCAGGCAGGTGACACGGAGCTGGGTCCAGGAGATTACCAACGCTTCCTTGGGGAGGGGAGTTTTTCCAACACTCTATAAAGAGGCGCTCGTGCACCCCCTCCTCAATAAGCCTTCCCTGGACCCAGCCGTACTTAATAACTATCATCCAGTCTCCAACCTTCCCTTTATGGGGAAGGTTGTTGAGAAGGTGGTGGCACTCCAGCTCCGACGATCCTTGGAAGAAGCCGATTATCTAGGTCCCCAGCAGTCGGGTTTCAGGCCCGGTTACAGCACAGAAACTGCTTTGGTTGCGTTAATGGATGATCTCTGGCGGGCCCGGGACAGGGGTTTATCCTCTGTCCTGGTGCTTCTTGACCTCTCAGCGGCTTTCGATACCATCAACCATGGTATCCTTCTGCACCGGCTGGAGGGGTTGGGGGTGGGAGGCACTGTTCTCCAGTGGTTCTGCTCCTACCTCTCCGGTCGGTCGCAGTCGGTGTTAGTAGGGGGTCAGAGGTCGACTCCGAGGTCTCTCTCTTGTGGGGTGCCTCAGGGGTCGGTCCTCTCCCCCCTGCTATTTAATATCTACATGAAACCGCTGGGTGAGATCATCCAAGGGCATGGGGTGAGGTATCATCAGTACGCTGATGATACCCAGCTTTACATCTCCACCCCATGTCCAGTCAACGAAGCAGTGGAAGTGATGTGCCGGTGTCTGAGGCTGTTGGGGCCTGGATGGGTGTCAACAGACTCAAACTCAACCCGGATAAGACGGAGTGGCTGTGGGTTTTGCCTCCCAAGGACAATTCCATCTGTCCATCCATTACCCTGGGGGGGGGAATCATTGACCCCCTCGGAGAGGGTCTGCAACTTGGGCATCCTCCTCGATCCACAGCTCACATTAGAGAACCATCTTTCAGCTGTGGTGAGGGGGGCGTTTGCCCAGGTTCGCCTGGTGCACCAGTTGCGGCCCTATCTGGACCGGGACTCATTGCTCACAGTCACTCATGCCCTCATCACCTCGAGGTTCGACTACTGTAATGCTCTCTACATGGGGCTACCTTTGAAAAGTGTTCGGAAACTTCAGATCGTGCAGAATGCAGCTGCGAGAGCGGTCATGGGCTTACCTGGTTATGCCCATATTTCACCATCACTCCGCAGTCTGCATTGGCTGCCAATCAATTTCCGGTCACAATTCAAAGTGTTGGTTATGACCTTTAAAGCCCTTCATGGCACTGGACCAGAATATCTCCGAGACCGCCTTCTGCGGGTCCCGTCAACTAAACAATGTCGGTTGGCGGGCCCCAGGGGAAGAGCCTTCTCTGTGGCGGCCCCGACTCTCTGGAACCAACTCCCCCCAGAGATTAGAACTGCCCCTACTCTCCCTGCCTTCTGTAAACTCCTTAAAACCCACCTTTGTCGTCAAGCATGGGGGAACTGAAACACCTCCCCCGGGCATGTACAATTTATGCATGGTATGTTTGTGTGTGTGTTTGTTAGTAAAATGGAGTTCTTTTTTAAATATTTTAAATTATATTTGGATTTGTTATGAATTGTTGTGTCTTGCTGTGAGCCGCCCCGAGTCTGCAGAGAGGGGCGGCATACAAATCTAAATAATAAATAAAAATAAATAAATAAAATAAGCATGTTCTAGCATTGTTTCTTATGTATCTGTGTAAAAACCATTCTGATCCAGATGAATGACATGGTTAAGAATTTTCTTGGATCATTCAGTCATTATCGCTGTGAGTATTTTATAGTCGGTGTTCAGTAGAGAAATTGATCTATAGTTTTTAATTTGTTGTTTATTGGAATCTTCTTTGGGAATCAGAGCTTTATATGCTTCTTTCCAGGACTCGGGTATTTCCCCTTTTTCCAATATCTCTTTGAATAGGTCTAACATGATTGGTTCTAATAGGCTAGTAATTTTTTTCAAATTTCAAAGGCAATACCATCCTAGAAAGGCCCTAGAGCTTGGAGAGAGCAAAAAATGGCCCTTCCCCACTCACTCCGGAGGCTGAAAACAGCCTACTTCCCAACTCCCAGTGGGGCCCAGAAGGCCCGAAAAATCAGCTGGGCAGCACGCACATGCGTGCCAGACCTGAGTTCGCATATCCACCACTATGGCTCCATGGCACACATGCCATAAGTTCACCATCACGGCTATAGACAGTAAATTACAGCTTCATTTTGATGCATATTCCCACTTCCCTACTGGACATTTACTTAATAGATTTCAGGACATTTTTATATCACCACCTGACTCTATACATACATTCTAAGATGACAGATGAGACAACCAATACTGTCATATAGACTTAGGAGATGGATTCTTAGCTGCTGATTTTAAAGTTGAGGCATTGACAAGTGAGCTTCAGGATATATATAGTATTATGGCCATGCTTGATTCTTCCATGCTGATTTTTTAAATGCGAAAGGGTTTACATGCCTCCAGTGATATAATTCTGAGTTGGGGTGATACTGACAATCTCTGAACAGATGTTCGTGGAAAACATGTGGCAATCACAGCATGAGTCATCCCACAACAGGGACCTTAGTTCTTGGCAAACGGAGATGATTATCATCAGGAAAAATGAATACCCATTAGCTGAGATTCTACACCAGGCCAAACACTGATCTAAACATTTACATATTTCACACAGAATCTATGCAGCCAAGGCTAAGATCGATCCATAGAGAATTGTGCTTGCCTCAGTAATAAATCTCTTTCAGTCTTAAGCCACTACGCCTCAATAGCTTCCCACCTGTGATACAGAGGGATAGCACGGCTTTCCTAACAGGATTATCCAACATTTTGTGATGCATTCTTTGGGAGTGGTGAATTTCCATGTTTGTCTTTTTCTCTTCCTAATACATCATGGAAGGAAATGGGCAGAACTAAGACAAAATATTCATACTCTCAAACATGGCAGTTATCTTGTCTTGGGGCTGCCTACCTCCTTCCAGAATCTCTCCTGCAATTATGGAAGGTAGATGCTTTCAAAATCTTGCTCCGAATATCATTTTGGGTCTTATGGCCAATACCAGCCAGTTTTAAAAGACATGGCCTTATGTGTAAGCATCAGCCTAGATCCATGATGGTGATCTATGGCACACATGCCACAGGTGACACATGGAGCCATATTGGAGGGCACGTGACACATTACCCTATGTCAACTCCAGCATGTATCTGCGTGTTGGCTAGCGGATTTTCGGCCTTGGGAAAGGCCATTTTGCCCTCTGGACACTTCTTTTTAAACAAAAAATTGATTTTTTAATTTCAGAACAAGACAAAAGACAGACAAAACATGCAACATAAAAAAGGAGCCAAAACTGCTCCATTCTTCTCAGAAGTCTCGGAGAATCTTACATATCATGTTAAAAAAGAGAGAAAGAGAGAAAATTGACAATATTTGTTACTATTATTTACATTACATAGTTTTATACCATTTAATATAAAATATACTGTTATATGAGTATCTTTTATTTAACCAATCATAAAAATTATGCCAAATTTTATTATATTCTGATTCCTCTTGTCCTTTTATCCACCTTATCATATCCATTTTGGCACAATCAGTAAATCCTATTGATTATTTCCTCTTCTATTGGAATTTCACCATCTTTCCATCTTTGTGCATAGGCTAGCCTAGCTGCTGTTAAGATATGAATTAATAAATATTGAATTTCTTTTTTATATTTTTGAGAGGGTATCCTTAGTAAAAAGAATTCTGGAGTCTTCCCTGAAGCCCCGGAGTGCAAAAAAACTACCCAAAGGGGAAACTGGAAGTTCGGAAAACACACTTCCGGTTTGTCCATTGTGCTGGGTTTTGTTTTCTGTTTTTGTTTTTTGGATTCCAGACGGTTCAGAGAAGCTTCCTGAGTCCTCCAGAGTGCAAAAAAAAGGACAATGAGCAAACTGGAAGCCCATTTTTCTGAACTTCTGGTTTGCCTACTTGGCTGGTTTTTCACCATTCTAGGCTTAAGTGAGGCCTATGCACATGCACAGGAACAGAGGAGATTGTGCATATGCGCAGGGGCAGCATAGGGAGAGGGGTGTGGGCACATGCACACATGCTAACACATCCACACACCCCTTTTTGGCACACAAATCAAAAAAGGTTCACCATCGCTGGCCTAGATGATGCCAGAATAATGAAATGTTTGTCACGACATCACAGTATCCCGCTTTTTCTAATTCAGGTATTTCTACATTCTACATTTATTTGATGAGGCAAAAATTTCATTGTAATGTTGCAACGTGTATTTTGTTGTGAGCCGCTCTGAGTCCTTGGAGAGAGGCGGCATACAATCTAATAAATTATTATTATTATTATTATTATTATTATTATTATTATTATTATTATTACTATTACTATTACTATTACTATTACTATTACTATTACTATTACTATTACTATTACTATTACTATTACTATTACTATTACTATTACTATTACTATTACTATTACTATTACTATTACTATTACTATTACTATTACTATTATTACCATTATTACTATTATTATGCTGAATGATCACATGGGGAGGACTATTCAATACTGTTGGGGCAATAAGGGGAAATGGGCAGGGGTGGGTTCCAGATCCTTTGCTGTTGGTTTGCTCGGGGGGGGGGGGGGCTCTGCGCTCATGTGCCCACAGAAATTTAAAAAAATAGTTTCTGAACCTGCACAGAAGCAAAATCCAAGATGGCGGCACCCACAGAGACACTGACAGAACTGGCTCTATGACATCATCGTCAAGTAGGCCCAGTAGGAACCCACCTCTGGAAATGGGAGAGTTCCTGCTTCATACACAGTCTGCAGAGTGAATATCAATTTTTCAAACCACTTTGAAACATAGAGTTAACACTCCAGAGGAATGGCAAAGAATAAAGAATAGTAAACTCATCTTTAAAAAAAAAAGTTTAAAACCAGTTGACAGGTGATGGAGTAGAAACAAGAGTTGTGAGGTGACAGGGGAAGAAGCTTTTCATCTCACATCAGCTCTCTCCCATCTCCCAAGGGAAATAAATAAGTGAGGCACACTCTCAGTCAGTCCAGCCTGTCTTTCTCTTTGGTGTGTTATTTTTCTTTGCACAAAGCTTCTCCCCTATTGTGCCACCATTTCACAATATATTCAGACCTTTAAGCCCAAACTCACACGTCCAGTAGTGACACTCCAGGAATATTACTCGATGTTGCTGCTTGTATAAACCAGCCAAAGAAAAACACCATCTGTCAGTGAATCCACAATCGTTTTATTGGGTTTAAACAAGATGCATACAAGAAGCAGATGTTAACTATGCTGATTAAAAGAAAGAATAAGACATTTGTTTTAGGTCAGTAAGTTGTACCTTCTTAGGCCGATTTAAAATCACTAAAAAGCACACCAGGTTTTAAAAATAAATATGATTATTGAATGGAGATAAAAACTAAAGAGTCAGGGGCATAGTTCCCTCTAAGCTGAGCAGTGAGCAATCGCTCACTTAAAAATCATCATCAACTCAGAGTTTTCCAAACCTGCCCAGAAGCCGAGAGGGAAAGAGTGAGAGGGAAGGAGAGAGAGAGGAAGAGAGAGAAACAGATAGAAAAAAGAGAGGAAGGAAAAGAGAAAGAAAAAGAATGGGAGTAAGGAAGAGAGAAAGAAAATCAAAATCTAGTTTGAAACTAGCTCAACTATTTAAGTGGCATTTTGATATTGATAGAGTTGCCCTATTATGAGCTCACTGTTATAGACACACAGTACAGTATTTTATTTTGAAATTCTCTGAGGCAAAACAGGGTGGGTTTTTTATTTGTTTGTTTGTTTGTTTGTTTGTTTGTTTATTTATTATTTCTGTGCCGCCCAGTCCTGAAGGGACTGCCGCTCAGACACTATACTTTTCCGTCCACCCCAAAAAAAAATTAGAGGGAACACTGGTCAGGGGAAATAATGATTTTTCACATCATATGTTTGGCCTACCCTAAGCCACTGTGTAGTCTGGATAGTTCTGTTTATGAGATAGAATGAATCCAAATGTAACTTAATTATTAGCATAATTAAGAAAACCTGTCTTGGTAAGATATGGGAATGCCCTTCAGAAATTCAAATTAGTCTGTATGTAGCATAATCTGAGAAACTCATAAAGTTAGACAACAGAATAGAAAGCTAGATGCTAGCTATCAATGATAGTTAAGAGAGGGTGGGAGGGAGAGAGAGAGACTGTAGATAGATAGATAGATAGATAGATAGATAGATAGATAGATAGATAGATGGATGGATGGATGGATGGATGGATGGATGGATGGATGGATGGATGGATGGATGGATAGATAGATAGATACATACATAGATACATAGATACATAGATACATAGATACATAGATACATAGATGGATATTGATATATAGAGAGAGATATGAATAGAGAGAGAGAGAAAGAGAGAGAGAGAGAAAGAGAGAGAGTGAGTGAGTGAGAGAGATAGACAGATGGACAGACAGACAGTCAGACAGACAGAGATATACTGTATACTGTAGATAGATAAACAATAGAGATAGATAGATGAGAGATATGGAAGAGAGAGATGAGAGAGGAGAAAGAGGGAGAAGGAAATGGATGAAGAGATGGAGAGAGAAAGACATGAATAAATAGATGATTTCAAAACCCCATCTAAAGCATTATAGTTTCTTCATATCCAAAATCTGTCATATAGGTAGCTCTTGACTTACAACCAGTCACTTAGCAATTGTTTGAACTAATGACAGACCTACTTTGTACTATGTACAAGTCAATTTCAAAGTTCCAACAGTAAGAGGGGAATTCCATTGCTATGTGACTCAACGTTGGGTGTTTGGCCCAAAGATACTTTTACAAGAGGCAACTATTCCATTTTTTTAACTTAACAAAGCCATGGTGGTGTAGGGGATAGAATGTCATATTGCAGACTAATTCTATCAACTGCCAGCAGTTCGATCCTGACCAGCTCAAGGTAGACTCAGCCTTCCATCCTTCCCCAGTTGGTAAAATGAGGGCCCAGATTGTTGGGGATGATAGGCTGATTCTGTAAACTGCTTAAAGAGGTCTGTAAAACACTCTGAAGTGGAATATAAACCTAAATGTTATTGCTATTGCTATTTACCCAATGGGAAAAACCTGACAAGAATCTTGTTTTGTTAACCTGGCAGACTGGTAGCTTACACCATGCAAACATAGCCTAAAATCTAAATTCCCAAAACTTTCTTATGTCTGTGGTTTAATGTTCCCATTGAGATAGGGAGCATTTCCTATGACAGTGATGGCTTTGGTGACAAAAGGGTGCATGCCTATACCCATAATGCAATGCCCTCTCCACGCACATATCCACAATCCCTGTGCTTCACCCCGAGTATACACAGATCCCCCTGTGCTGCCCCACACACATATGCACAGGCTTCACTGAAACCTCCAGAGCTCTGGTAGGCCCATTGGCAGGGGTGGGCAGCAGGCAGGACGGGGTGGAACGCAGTTCCACTGGCGGAAATGAAGATGCATGTGCAGCTCCAGCTGATCAGCAGCTGTCACTTCCTGGATTACTGGTCTTGGCTCGGCTCTCCTTTTTCCCCCCTGCTGCTGCTGCATCTGCGCTCCTTGCTTTTTTCCTCTTTCCTCCTTCCTGGCCTCAGACGAGCTTTCCCTCTCTTCTGCCCGGCTCCCCTCCAGCCTCATGCAGTCACTTCCCACCTGAGGTGCAAGCAGAAGGCATGGGTGGAAGCAGCGCTGGTAGCATTTATGCTTCTGGCAGCACCCGTTCGCCTAGCTACCCAGACTGAGGTGGGGGGGCACCCAGGAAGGAGAGCGCGGGAAACGTGAAGCAAATTGTCACCCCAGTGAGCGATACTGGTAAGGTTGTAAGTCGAGGGCTTAACAGTTCACTTGATTCAAGCCACTCTCACCTGAACACATGGCTGGCAGGCCACTCCTAGCCAGCCGCATGACCATTAAGCCACACCCACAGTGTGGCAGTAAAATTTTTGGCTGTCCATTGCTGCCCGTTGGGTTGCTTTTCACTCTCCCCAGGGGTGAGGAAAGCCTCCTGAAGCTCAAGGAGAGTGAAAAATGTCCCAACAGGCCAACTGGAAGTTCATTTCTGAACTTCCAATTGGGCCATTGGGCCATTTTTCACCATCCCCAGGGTTCATGAAAGCCTACTGAAGCCTGGGGATGGTGGAAAATGGGCCAATGGGCCAACCAGAAGTTCATTTTCTGAATTTCCAGTTGGGCCGTTGGGCTGTTTTTCGCCATCCCCGGCTTTAGGAGGCTTTCCTGAAGGCAGTGGAGAATGAAAATGCCCCCCCCCAAAAGACTAAAGGTTATAACCTTTAAAGCCCTACATGGCAATGGACCAGAGTACCTCTGGAACCGCCTGCTACCCCACGAATCCCAGCGACCGATAAGGTCCGACAGAGTTGGCCTTCTCCGGGTCCCATCGACTAAACAATGTCATTTGGCGGGCCCCAGGGGAAGAGCCTTCTCTGTGGCAGCCCTGGCCCTCTGGAATCAACTCCCCCTAGAGATTAGACCAGCCCCCACCCTCCTTGTCTTTCGCAAATTACTCAAGACCCACCTATATCGCCAGTCATGGGGGAACTGAGACACCTCCCCCAGGCTTTTATATTTTATGTTTGGTATGTATGTGTTGTATGGTTTTAATTGTGGGGGTTTTACATATCTTTTCTTATATATCTAATATTAGATTTGTTTACTGTTATATTGTTTTTATTATTGTTGTGAGCCGCACCGAGTCTTCGGAGAGGAGCGGCATACAAATCTAATAAATTGAATTGAATTGAATTAAATGTCAGCTGGCCACCACATACATGCACGCTGGAGCCAACATAGGGTAACACGTCATATGCCTTCAGATATGGCTCCACATGTGGTACGCATGCCATAGGTTCACCATCCCTGTCCTACGATAAGCCTTTGCTGACGTGCCAGTTCAAGCCAGCCTTGGACAGCTTTAATGTGCCACACAAATCTGGCAGGAAACAAGGATCTGTGAGAGACAAGGTGAGTTGGAGAAGAGGACTAAAGAAGTGCCGCTGAGGTTGCTGACAAATATAGCTTCCGCTTCTGGATGATTACACAATATCTGTTCGCAGAGGTTAGAGGCAAGGACAAAAGATATTTGCTGGATCAGGTTAATCATACACTAGAATCTCCTTTGTTTCCCATTCCACCTGATAAAATCTGAGTCATGGTGCTTAACTCTGCATGTTGGGTGAAGAGAAACTCAGAGGCAGGCTCTGAATCTCACAGCGGTTACCTGGCACAACCCCAGACAGGCTTATTTCAGAAAACGTTAAAGTCAGGCTGTAATGATGGAAGGCACTAGAAAAGTAGCAATAGCCACAGTTCCTTTGTACTCCAATAAATCACTTGCACCCTTGGGTAGCATTGGCTGAATTGGAGGGAGAAAAATTACTGAACAAAATTCATTCTGTTTTCCGGAAACCACTTGTTTTCAGAGGATTGGGGTACCCAGTAGACATACTAATTCTGAGGTAAATCCAAAGAGTGTTTTTTTTTCCTAAGAAGCAACTGAAACAGATTTAAAGATTTGCCCTAAAGTTTATTTTTCACGCTCTGCCAGTATATGTCCTTGAGGCTACGAATTTTACACTTTTTCGGTAATTAGCTACTTAAAGTGCTAAAAATGCTTCAAAGAGATCCACAGCGGGATGAATTAATTGATGATGGTCCCATGCAAACTCCCTCCCTCAAAAACCCTCCAAACCAAAAGGCAGAATAGACCTCAAAAATGCATCATATAGTTCCCCAAGTTTTGTTGCTATATGAAACTAGGCAACCTATGACCTGTTGGGTCATCATTTCAAAGATATTTCCTTACTTAAACAGAGAAATAGGATAACCTTGGGCAAGGAAAAAATTCAAAGGGAACAGAAGGCAACCTCTGACTTTTGCTGACTTCTCCATTGCATTTCCTTCTGGGAATCAATAGCAGAAAGCATCAAATATCTTCCCTGCTTCCTTCCTTCCTTCCCTCTCTCCCTCCCATGCTCCATTCCTTAATTCCTTCCCTTCCCTTCCCAAAAGACAGATAAATGCTACTGCCATATGGAAGAAGAGGCTCAGGATTTCACAAGTGGCCAGAAAGCTATCAGGGAACATTTAAAGTGAGAACCATCTCAACATAGCAGTATGGTGGTGGCACTGAAGCAGTGATGGGCTACCAAAAGTTTTACTAACACACTATGGGTGTGGCTTATGCAAATTGGGTGCTCTGGGGTGGAGCTCCAAATTTTGCTACTGGAACTGCATTCCTGACTGTTCCCGTAGGAGCCCATCACTGCACTGAAGCAACCACAACTTTCCCAAATGTTATTCCAGCCAGAGCAATGGTCACAACATTCTGTAAAATAGTCCATTTGAGGTACTTTTATTGACAAGGTTTTGTGCTACGATGCAGCATTTTTCCCAGTTGAAGGTGGTAAAATATCAAATAGGCATGAGAGTTTTATAGTAGGTCATCTGTGCAGTGCAGAATATGTAGACATTGGCTTCTTTCTATCTAGACTTTCTCCCCCCCATCCCCCCATCCAACAATAATAATTACTCTGCACCGGGGCATTTGGAAAGTTGAAATGGAACATTTCAGAGCCATAATGGTACAGTGGTTAGAATGCAATGCTGCAGGCTACCTCTGCAGTTTGGCAGATCGAATCTCTGATAAGCAATGGGAGAGCCAGACGCTCCAATTAAGAACCGTATTACTAACTTAACCACTGCAGTGGTTCACTGTGACCAGGAAGGTCATAAAATAGGGCAAAACTTACTTAACAACTGTCTTGCTTAGCAATGGAAAAGTTAGACTCGATTGGGACTGTAAGTTGAGGAGTTTCTGGATAGCCTTAGCCTGGTGAGATTCTGCATAGTAGTAGTAGCATTTAGACTTATACAACCAGGGGTGGGCTGCTGGCCAGACCGGGGGGGTGCAGTGGGGTAGCAGAAATGGAGCTCCACCCCAGAGCCCCCAATTTGCAGTGAAAGATGTTGAAAGAAAATGCAGGGCATCCTGCATAAGCCACGCCCACAGTGTGGTAGTAAACATTTTGGTAACCCTTCACTGTATATAATGCTTCATAGTGCTTTTACATCCCTCTCTAAGCGGTTTACAGAATCAGCATATCACCCCCAACAATCTGGGTCCTCATTTTACGCACCTCAGAAGAAGGCTGAGTCAACCTTGAGCCGGTGGTGAGATTTGAACTGCTGAACTACAGCTAGCAGTTAGCTGAAGTAGCCTGCAGTGGTGCACTCTAACCACTGCACCACCCTGGCATAGATGATGCAAGCAAATAAAGAACTGGATTTTGGCTGGATTGTACCACGTCATTCTTGAGCTGAGCTTCACAAGAACAGGCTGGTGGAGAAGTTCTCCCGAACGGCCAACTTTATTTTATTAGGGATAGCACAATTAGTAGATCAAAATAAACTTAACAGTTATACCAGTGTCACCAGATTGCTGTCTTCCAAGGCCCAAGGTCTTCTGGGTCACTTGAATACAAATAGAGTAGTTTACAAATCTCCAACATTCAAATAGGAGTATAGAATAGAATGGAATGAAATGGAATGGAATAGAATAGAATAGAATAGAATTCTTTATTGGCCAAGTGTGATTGGACACACAAGGAATTTGTCTTGGTGCATATGATCTCAGCATACATAAAAGAAAAAGATACATTTGTCAAGAATCATGTGGTATATGAACACTGGAGCCCAGATCTAAAAGAAAGCAAGAAAGAACTAGTCTAGCAATGGACTAGGATGAGCCCATCCTTGGATGATTAAATTTAGTTTGCTCCTTTTCAAAGAAAGAATGAAAATCAGGGCAGGCATCAGCACAAAAACAGGAATCGGGTTTCAAAATTATACGCTCCCTGCCTAGCTGGAAGCAATACTATCCTGTAGAATTTAAACCACTGTTGTCAAAAGAAAATCTCAGTAGATCAAACCTGAATGCTCTCTACAAACTTCTTGTAAAAACCAGACACCAAGAATTATTTGTAAGATTTTTAGCCAGCGGTTTTTAGGGTGGAATAAATCTGAGACAATCAGACTCCATTTGGGAACAATTTGTCAAGAAGAAGACAGGCAGAGTGTGTAGAATAAATTACTCTTCTAGTCTGGCGAAGATGGGTGACCCATAAGGATCTTTAGAAGGAAGCAACTGGACTGGGACCATCTGAAAGCCATCATGTGGAACCACAGATTGCTACAAAAAAAAAAAATCAGGATCCCCCCTCCTTTTCTTTTCTACCCTGTCCCTGCTGTAAAGTAAACTTCTTATAACCCACCTCTGCCATCAGGCATGGGGGAACTGACTCATCTCCCTTTGCCTATGTAGTTTTATGTATGGTATGTTTGTGTGTATGCTTTTTATATGATGGGGTTTTTAGGCTTTTAATGTTAATTGTTATTTTAGACTTTAATATTAGATTTGTTGTTGTATATTGTTTTATCACTGCTGTGAGCTGCCCCGACTCTGCGGAGAGGGGTGGCATACAAATCTAATAAATAAATAAATAAATAAATAAATAAATAAATAAATAAATAAATAAATAAATAAATAAATAAATAAATAAATAAATAAATAAATAAATAAATAAATAAATAAATAAATAAATAAATAAATAAATAAATAAATAAATAAATAAATAAATAAATAAATAAATAAATAAATAAATAAATAAATAAATAAATAAATAAATAAATAAATAAATAAATAAATAAATAAATAAATAAATAAATAAATAAATAAATAAATAGCTGCCCTTTTGAAAATCTTGGCTTGTGCTTTCTTCACTTCCTCTCTACAGAATTCAGCACCGTTTATTGTAAACATTTCCAGGACTTTCTTCATGTTAGAGAATCCATTTATCTTTCAAAATCAAAAGTGGAACTACATGTTGTGAATATAATCATTATTATTTACCTTCAGAAGAGCTCATATTGCATAATATACAAAACCATAATAATATTAGAATGTTCAGTGAATTCGGTTCATTGTGGCTGAGTCACAAGCCATAGTTCAAACCATGTTCAAGCAAATTTTGTGAACCGAGCCAGTGTTTCCATTTGCATATTAGCAACAGCATAGACTTACGTGCTGTTTCACAGTGCTTTACAGCCCTTTCTAAGTGGTTTTTAGAATCAGCCTATTGCCCCCAATGACAATCTGAGTCTCATTTTACCAACCTCAGAAGGATGCAAGACTGAGTCAAGCCTGAACAGATGAGAATCCAAGGAATCAAATTCCTGGCAAAGTTTATTTATTTTATTATTACAGCTGGAAGGGAACTTGTAGGTCATCTAGTCCAACCCCGGCTCTCAATCAGGAGTCCCTTCACCGTTTCGGACAAATGGCAGTCCAGTCTCCCTTTGAAAGTCTCAAGTGTTGGAGCTGTTCCACTGGTTGATCGCTCTCACTTTCAGAATGTTCCTCCTTATTTCCAGGTTGAATCTCTCCTTGTTCAGCTTCCATCCATTATTCCTTTTTTAAAAAAAATATTTTTTATTAATTTGCATAAACAAACATGACATACATAACATAAAACACACAGTGGAGCTACAGTCGCTCCACTCAAGAAATAAGTCATCTTTACATTAAAAAGGAAAAAAAGAAAGAAAAATCTTATCATTGTTAACGTCATCTATAAGGTGTGTAAAAGTATTAATTATAACATAATAAGTAAAGGATAAAAAACACATCTAAAAATTTATAAAAACATATATAGAAAATCTTAAATTATGCATTAAATCAAACTAAAGTAAAGAAAACAAGAGAAGAAGAAAAAAGGAATCTACATTTATATTGTAAATAATCACCCTCTAATACAATAAAACTACTAGTTCAAATATATTTAAAATAGTATAACAACAAAGTTATCCCTTTTTTTTAATTTCCCACCAAATATATACCTTTTGCCATACATTATAAAATTCTGATTCTTCTTGATTGTTTAACCCATCCATTATTCCTTGTCTGGCCTGCTGGTTCTTTGAAAAACAGTCTGACCCCCTCCTCTCTCTGGTAGCCCCTCAAGTATTGGAACACTCTTATCATGTCACCACCGGTCCTATTCTTCACCAGACTGGCCACGCTCAGGTCCTGCAACCTCTCTCCTTATGTTTTAGTTTCCACTCCCCTTATCATCCTGCAAACTTCTCTAGAATTTCAATGTCTTACCAAAGCTGGATGCAGTTCTCTTGGTGTGGTCTAACTAAGCCTACAATACTCCATTCTAACCACTGCACCACCATGGCTCTTATTGTGTCACAGTTGGATGTGGTTTGATCCTAGCTTGATGCATGATCACAGCCTCTATGGCTTGTATATCATGATTTATGACTTTGGCTTTGCCAGGCCAATAGCACTGCCATCTTTTAAAATAATCACATTTTTGGTTCTCTGCACAAGCACAGAAGTAAAATTGGGTTTTATTTTCATTGTAGCTACAGGTACCCTTTGACTTACAACAGTTCACTTAGTGACCATTCAAAGTTACAATGGCACTGAAAAAGTTACTTATGACCACTTTTCACATTTACGACCATTGCAGCGTTCCTGCCGTCATCACAATATCAAAATTGAGATGTTGAGCAACTGGCAGTCGCAATGCTCCAGGATCATGTAATCCCCTTTTGTGACCTTCTGACAAGCAAAGTCAATTGGGGCACCAGATTTACTTAACAACCCTGTTGCTAACTCAACAAATGTAATGGTCCACTTAACAACTGTGGCAAGAAAAGTTCTAAAATGGGGCAAACTCACTTAACAAATGTCTCTCTTAGCGACATAAATTTTGGGCTGTGGTCATAACTCGAGGACTACCAATACACTTCTTCCACTTCACCTGCCAGTACTTTGTCCGCAGCATTCTGTCTTCTAAACTCTGGCTATGGGCCATTCCCTAAAGCTTATTTTCATTGAAACATGATCACCATCTCCTCTTAGGACACCATTATTGTTCAGCCCATTTTTGTTTCCTTGCTGCTATTGAAACTTAGCAAACTTATAAATAAAGGGTTCTGTCAATGCCCAGAATATCCCAATTTTTGCAAATAAGCAAATCATTAGCTGCAGAAGTGAAGAAAAACAAACTGCCGGAACTTGCTAACAAGCCAACATCGCCACCCATCCCAGACAACTGACCTTGTGCTTCAACTTGTCTTTGTTTATTTCAGGCAATTGCTGGTTCGATGCAAATGAAATGCAACTTTTCCAGGAGCTCGTGAAAACTTCCCTGCAAAGGTCAATATCTTTTTGTCTCCATGAATCCTATAAACAGCAGGGACTGGCGCTGGCTGGCTAAGAGTCGTTTTCAACGGGGAATGGATGGCGTATTGACCTCCCTGATTTAAAGGTGACCAAGGTTCATGGCTTTTCTTTGGTAAGCAAGGACTCCTTCTAACCTTTACATAATGCAATCTATTTTCTCAGTATTTAATTAAATGTCTGGGGCCCTTTCAGATGGAGGCTTGTATCAAATTGGGAAAGAGAAAGCCCATCTAGTTGATACCCTTATTGAGAGCAATTTCAGATAAAGGGGCGATGGGAAAGAGTGTGTAATTCATTGAAAGGTAACTCAATAATTCACTTAAATTTCAGCACTTCTGATAAAAGCTAATTTATGAAGAGGAAAACAACTATCTGCTAGCGCAGCCTGGTAGGAGATCTCATTCAGTAATATAATCTGACCTTGACAGACAGCTAGGGCTGGATCTGAATAGCAATTGTTGTCCTTCACAGCAGGCAATTCTGATCACAGAGGCGGCTAATCTTTTAGGACAGTTGCAATCCAGCGCCAGCATGCTCCCACTATGTCCTAGCAAGGCCACAAGAACATAAGAACCTAAGAAGAGCCATGCTGAATCAGGCCAAAGCCCATCGAGTCCAGCATTCTGTGTCACACAGTGGCCCACCAATTGTACATGGGGATCTTGAGCAGAAAGAGAAGGCAAGACCCTCCCTTTCCCTTGACCCCCACAAAAATGGTACCCAAGGGAATCCTGCCTGCCTCAACCAACATAGAGGCGGCACTTGGACATCCGTTTCAATAACCACTGATACACTTGGCATCCATGAATCTGTCTAATCCTGCCTTGAAGCTATCAAGGCTGACAGCTGTCACAACCTCTTCTGGAAGTAAATTCCATAAACCAATGACCATCTGGGTGAAGAAATATTTCCCTTTATTTGTGCTTACTTTCTTACCTATGAGTTTTAGGGAGTGCCTCCTCATCCTAATATTGTGTGATAGAGAAAAATATTTCTCGATTTCATTCTAGAAAAGAATGAAAAACACCGTCTTTCAAGGCTGAAAAGACCAAGGGGTTGCAATCTGGTTTCATAAGGGAGGTGCTCCATTTCCTTGATCATTTTGTTGCCCTTTTTCGCAATAGCTTTTTTGCTTCATATATGATCACCTGGCAGGTTCCCAGAAGGAACATAGAAACAGTTGCATTTATAGTCTATTAGAATAGAATAGAATAGAATAGAATAGAATTTTTATTGGCCAAGTGTGATTGGACACACAAGGAATTTGTCTTGGTGCATATGCTCTCAGCATACATAAAATAAAATATACATTTGTCAAGAATCATGTAGTAGGACTCTTAATGATTGTCATAGGGGTCAAATAAGCAATGAAGAAGCAATATTAATAAAAATCTTAGGATATAAGCAACAAGTTACAGTCATACAGTCAACATGGGAGGAAATGGGTGATAGGAATGATGAGAAAAACTAGTAGAATAGAAGTGCAGATTTAGTAGAAAGTCTGACATTAATAAATGTTTTTAAAGTGCAGCTGGGAAATAGATCTATCTTGGTCCAACTTTCGACAGAATCAGAATAAGCCTCATATGTCCAGTTACTGCAATAATAATGAATGAGAGAAGGAAGCACAAGCAAAGGACGCATGAGCTGCTAGTTGAACACATTCAAGTCAGTGGCTAACTGGCAACTATGGGATCAGGTTTTGATTGGCTCATGTCAGATGCACAGTTTTCATAATATGTGAAAGAAATGCTTAAAAGCACACCAACCAAAAGCAAAACACCGAACAGTTTTGGCTCCAGGCTAGATTCTATTGGCAGGCAGGCAGGACATTGACCTCATCCCATGTTGACTGCTTGTCATGTCAGAGGCTGTCAAATGCTGACCAACAAAGAAAATCTCCATCGTAATAGAATGCAAGCTGTTTGTGACCTGTTGACCTCCGGCCCCTCCAGCAGCCAAATCAGATGAGGAGATTTGGGACTCAGGGTCAGCATCAAGGCCACCTCAGAGCTCAGAGGGGGAAGAGGGAATAGAACTGGCAGAGAGAGACAGACTGAGGCAGAGCTGGGCCATCCGTCAGCTCTCAGATGGAGAGTCAACAGCCCCCCGGTCTGGAGGTGGCTGATGAGAAATAGGAGGAACAACTGGGTCTAGTGCCTGAAGCATGGTTGACCGGAAGCTAGAAGAGAGGAAAGCAGTGGAAATCTGTGAGCCAATCCTTGGGAAGGAAAAGCTATCATTGCTAGCGAAGCCATACCTGGGGCTTCTCTCTGGGGAGAAAAGGCAGGGGATGGAGATGAATGGATGTGACAGACAGCTATTCATCTCCCTGCCAACAGAACTTGTTAGCTTACATTGAGAGAGAAACTTTTTGCTGGGGCTGTTGGCACTCCCAATAAAGCAATCATTAACTTTAGAGGGTTTGTTGTGTTTGGGGAGCTGGGTCAGAACAGGTACAAATCAGGTACTGTTTGGTGCTGCTAGGCATGGCATGATAGTTGTCAGATGCTCTCAAAAACCATAGGTGATGGTGGCATCTTTGTGAGTCAGTGGTTAATTATAAAAGGGTGGTGGTGTATCCATCCATACTGAAGGAGGGTGGTAGAAGAGGCAATCCCTCTAGCTGCCCCATTCTTGCTCATACTTCTCTGTTCTCCCCTTCGTAGTCTTTTAGTTCTGGTTCAGGGATTCCGTCACACAGAGTTTACCATATTTTTCAGAATATAAGACACATTTCCCCTCCCCAATAGAGAGTGGAAATGTTGGTGCATCTTATACATTGAATAAAGCCATTTTTGGCCTCCCAAAGCCCCGCCCTGCATGAAAACAGGTGCACAGAGAGTTTGGGAGGTCTTCAGAGTGCTCCTGGGGGTTGGGAAAGGTCAAAAATGTCCATTTTGCAAAAAAAAAAAAAGAGATGAAAATTATTATTATCATTATTATTATTATTATTATTTATTAGATTTGTATGCAAAGGGTTTGGGAGGTCTGCAGTATTCTTGGGGCTGCGGGAGGGCAAAAATGCCCCTGTTTTTGCAAAAATAAATGGCCTGTTTTACACAAAAACAGGGTGTGCAGAGGATTTAGGACGTCTGCAGATTGCTCCTGGGGGCTGGGAACCTTTTTTTCTTACTTACCTCTTTGAAATCTTGGTAGGTCTTATATATTGGTGTGTCTTATAGTCTGAAAAGTATGGTATTTGTTAGAGAGTCTGAGCTGCTCTCTGGGACCGCACATCTCTCTCTCTCTTGAAATTCAGGCCAGGTAGATGGGAGAGTTTCATCAAGGCCTGGCATGAATGAGGATCACTTGGTTTTCTGTCCTTAATCAAAGAACTGGAAGATCTTATACAGAAGAGGAAGGAGTGAAGCCTCTGGGCAATTTGAACAGATAAATGAGCACCCAACAACAAGTTGAAGTAATTTAATTAGATCGGCTGCTCAGTCAGAGACAAAGAATTAAACCTAGATGAGCTCTTTTTCAACTAACTGTCTTTCAAAAGACCTCAGCTTCTCCGCATGTTAAATATGCTGAGAAAAATCACTCAGATAATGTCATCTGCACAAATCCTTCTTCTGAAAAGGCTACTGGGGAAGAAAATCACCCAGATGTCAACAAAGCCTGAGTGATAGACTCGCCGCCCCGAGTCTGCAGAGAGGGACGGCATACAAATCTAATAAATAATAAAATAATAATAATAACTCCAGTTGATAAACTGCTTTCCTTTCATGATCGAACATAGGTCAGAAGGTCTGGGAGATACTCATAATCCAGACCAGCATAAAAATTATTGTCATGTGGGTTGGGGTTCTTTTTGCAGAAGTTTCATTGCCAAACTAGGAAACATCATCAATGATATTGTCATGTTCCTATTCTTCAGTGTTGTGACAGCCTCGTCTGATGTTCACTCTTCAGAGGAGAAAGTTAGGAGAGTTGACCCCATCAAATCCTAGAAAAATATGGTGCGGAATCAGTTCACACTAGCTCTGCTCTCTGCTCAGGACCCAGAGTTGGACTCATCAATGCCTCCATCATGTCCACAGGAATGGCAATCAACAGCTTCAATCTAAAGGCAAAGAAAAAAGCAATCAAATGTGCCTGGATGGCATTGCAGGCAAATCAGACATGATAAGTAAAAGTAAGCTGAAAAAGTTGTTCGTGTGAAGTCGTGTCCGACTCATCTCCACCCCATGGACAACCTTCCTCTGGGCCTTCCTGTCTTCCTACTATCTTCTGGAGTCCACTTAAGCTCGCATCTACTGCTTCAGTGACCCCATCCAGCCACTTCATTCTTTGTCATCCAATTCTTCTTTTCCCCTCAGACTTTCACAGCATTAGGCTCTTCTCCAGCGAGTCCTTCCTTCTCATTAGGTGGCCAAAGTGTTTGAGTTTCATCTTCAGGATCTGGCTTTCTAAAGAGCAGTCAGGGTTGATCTCCTCTAGGACTGACTGGTCTGATCACCTTGCAGTCCAAGAGACTCACAGGAGTCTTCTCCAGCACCATAGTTCAAAGACCTCAATTCTTTGGCGCTCAGTCTTTCTTATGGTCCAACTTTCATTGCAATTGGGAAAACCATAGCTTTGAATATACACACTTTTGTTGACAGGGTGATGTATCTGCTTTTGAGTATGCTGTCTAGATTTATCATAACTTTCCTCCCCAAATCAGGAGCAATGTTTGAAAGCCCTAATTAAACCACACCTCGAGTACTGCAGTTTTGGTCACCATGCTACAAAAAAGACATTGAAACTGTAGAGAAAGTGCAGAAGAGAGCAGCCAGGATGATAAGGGGACTGAAAACTAAAACATACAAAGGACAGTTGCAGAAACTGGGCATGGCCAGTTTGGCAAAGAATAGGACCAAGGGTGACATGAAAACAATGTTCCAATACGTGAGGGGCTGCCATAGAGTGGGGGGGGGGTCAGGACCAGACAAGGAATAATAGATGGAAATAACCAAGGAGAGATTCAACTTGGAAATAAGGAGGAACTTTCTGATGATGAGACTGATCAACCAGTGGAACAGCTTGCCTGCGGTGGTTGTGAGATCTCCAACACTTGAGACTTTCAAGGGGAGATTGGACTGCCATTTGCCCAAAATGGTGTAGGGACTTCTGCTTGAGCAGGTGGTTTGACTAGATGACTTACAAGGTCCCTCCCAACCCTAATAATAATCTAATCTAAAAGACCAACAGTGAAACCAATATCCATTCTGATCAGGAACTCCAGATCCTGCAGCTTTCAAAGAATATCTCATGCAGATGACCCAAGGAAGAGGAGTTGAGAGTGAGACCTGATTTTGCTGCTGCAGTAAGATTTCTGACTTTTTGTTAGACAAGAAGGGAAGCTCTACTGAAATCTCATGTAGTCCCAGAGAGATGATAAAAGTCACACCTTGGCTTACGGTAATGCTGAATTTGCTGCTCTAAGTCAGTGTTCCCCAAGATTGGCAAGTTGAAAATGTAAAAACGTCAACACCCAGAATTCCCCAGCCAGCCATGGCAATATATCTTCAACTTCCCAAGTTTGAAAAAGCTGCAGTATTTATTTATTTGTTTATTTTATTTATTCAATTTTTATGCCGCCCTTCTCCTTAGACTCAGGGCGGCTTACAACACGTTAGCAATAGCACTTTTAAACAGAGCTAGGCTATTGCCCCCACAATCCGGGTCCTCAGTTTACCCACCTCGGAAGGATGGAAGGCTGAGTCAACCTTGAGCTGGTGATGAGATTTGAACCGCTGACCTTCAGATCTACAGTCAGCTTCAGTGGCCTGCAGTACAGCACTCTACCTGCTGTGCCACCTCGGCTCCTCAGTAAGCTGCAGTAAGCTATGTCTGAAGAATGGAGGAAATAATTTGAATAGAATGCAAACAACTGAAAAATGTTATCTTTATGAAGAAGGTACTAAAGAAGGTACAGAAAGATAACCCTTATTTTCAGGGAGTTTCCTATGTTCCACCATGATCAGAAAAGCATGAGTATAAGCAGAAAAATCAAATAAATTTACTTTAATTTGAGGGAGCCTTGAGCTTGAATCTATTTGCCTGACAAGCTAAAATTGAAGCTTTGGGAAGCGGTGAAGTGCTTTTAAGGAGATAGTATTGCTTTATAACTAGAAGGTAGGCCTCTTTGCTTCATTTCTGCTCCAACTGTGCACTTATAAATCACCAGTTAATATCAAGTACCCAAGACTCCAGTCACCACTGCATAAAAATCAACTTGACTTTTAAAATAAGCTCTGGAAAGTTTTAGTCCCTGGGGAATGCAAACAACATCATCATAAAATTGAAGAATTGAAGAGTTGAAACTGCTTTTAAGGACTTTCGAAAATCCAACGCATGATAAATTTGCTATGATTCTGAACACTAAAAGTTATTTCCACTACAGCAAGTTGCCTCAACAGGCAGATAATATCAAAACTTAAACTCTGCAACTGTCAATGATCTTGAGAAAGTTGCCCTGCCACTTTCCAAAGTTCTTTTTCCTAAGAAATTCATTCTGTATTGCACATTATTTGATACTATTGTGCAGAGAATAAATTGCACACCACTAGCAGGGTAGGAAAATTGTTTTCCCCTTTTTCCTTTGGCCTGAAAATATTTTCTTTTATGCTATTTGAATCTCATTACTTAAATCAGCCTTTTGTTCTCCAAAAACCAAGCATCAAAGCTGGTGGCTTTTCTTATGACTAGTTTTAAAAATTGAATTTTTGCCCTTGTTCTCTGGAATCCACTGCAAAGAATGGGAGTATTAAAAATGGCAATAATCGTCTGCATTGCAGTTAGAAAATAGCTGTCTTGAAGCTATTTCCAAGTATTTCAGGGAATGAGTGGTGATAAAATGCCAACACTGAAAGATTAATAAGAACATGTTGAGGATCAGAACTGAAGGGTATATTTCAATGTGTATTGGTGAAAATGCAATTAAGTAATTTCAGTGTTTTTCAGCAAGGGGTCAATATTAGCATGGCTGTAGTTCAGCATCAAAGTCAATGGCAGCAACTGCCTGACTTTGTCTGGACTCAGAAGCTGTGTAGGATCAGACCTGGGTGCAAAACCCTCCACTGACTATAGCACAGCAGTGTGTAGTAGCAGCCAAAAAAGCCAATGCAACCCTAAGAGAGGGATACAATCAAGAACAAGTGAGGTACCAATACCATTTTATAAAGCCTTAGTCAGACCACACCTAGAGCGCCGCACCCAGTTTTGGTCATCATACTTTAAAAAAGATGTTGAGACTCTGAAAAAAGTGCAGAGGAAAGCAACCAGGATGATTAGGGGACTGCAAACTAAAACATATGAAGAACGGTTACAGGAACTGGTCAAGGCTAGTTCCAGTATTTGAGGGGCTGCCACAGAGAGGATGGGGTCAAGCTATTTTCCAAGCACCCGAATGTCAGGTAAGGAATAATGGATGGAAACTTAACAAGGAGAGGCTCAATCTACAAACAAGGAGGAACTTTCTGACAGTGAGAACAATCAACCAATGCAACAGCTTGCCTTTGAAAGTTGTGGGAGCTTCATCACTTGAGATTTCCAAGAAGAGATTGGGCTGCCAGTTGTCAGAAATGGTGTAGGGTCTCCTCCTTGAGTGTGTGGGGGAGTTGGATTAAATAACCTATAAAATCCCTTCCAACTTTCTTAATTTGTTTAACAGTAGACTACGGTATCTCCAATGGTGTTGAATGAATTTGGGATTGAATTTTAAAAGTGTGCGTCGAACATAAGATGATAGTTTTAGATGGTTCAGTCATATACAGCGAGATATAATAAATGAGGGTTAAATCTCCAAACAAATACATGCAGAGAGAATAAATGGGTCAAGAGGAAGGAATAATCGATTGGATGGACATGGTGAGATCCTTAAAAAGGGAAGAATGAGAAGTTTGAAGAACAAATACCATATAAAAAGTTGATTTATGTGGTGGAACCAAGGATGGTTTCAAGGCTAGAAAGACATGGAGACATATGTGGAAAGCCATTGATATAAAATACATTTAGCAATGTTTCATTTTCTTCTTATTGGCCTACTATTACATGTTCTTATTTTAGTCCACATTATATTGGTAATTGTTACGTACAGCTGTATGTGACCCAGATTAGATAGCTGCCACTGATTAGTTCATCCAACGGTGGGAGATTTAACTGACTCTCAATGGCTAGCTGGCTACAGAGAAGCCCTTAAAAGCAGCTTCCCTGCAGCCTGCCAGCATTCCGTATTGCTTTCTGATTGAGAAAAATAAAAGGTGCTGAACTGTTCCTATATCTCGCCTCTTCATTCTTGCGCAATATAACAGTAATGGTAATAAAATAATGGGTAAACATGTAGCTAGATGTGCATGATGATGTAGATGTGAAGAACTATTTGGATGTAGTGTTTTAAAGCACCAGGCTAGAAACCAGAAGGGTGCCAGTTCAGTGAGACACAAAGCCAGCTAAGTGACCTCTGGCCAGTCATTCTCTCGGCCCTAGGAAGCAGGCAATGGCAAACATTTCTGAAAAAAATCTTGCCACGAAAACTACAAGGAATTGTCCTGGCAGTCTCTGAGAATCAGACTCAATTGAACAGAAGTAACAAAAAGTATTATTCATGGTTGATTTTAACTCTTTGAATCAGATATAAATAATAATAATAATAATAATAATAATAATTATTATTATTATTATTATTATTATTATTATTATTATTATTATTATTATTATTAGCATCACAGCAAGTAGTACGTAGTAAGACCTGTCTGGAATAAGATCATCATCTGGGAGAAGGAGGGGACCTCCCTTGAAGATACAAACAAGACATGTATAGAGGACTTTTTGGATCAGGATTTTTAAAAAAATGTAACCCAGAATCCAGGGTTCCAATCCACCTGCATCACAGAGGTATTGTTGACCTTTCTTCCACCACTATCACAACCCCAGTATTCTTCCACTTCTTCCATTGTGTACACACATCGTACAGCTGGCATGACAGTGCCTGCCACATTTATTCATTCATTCATTCATTCATTTATTCCAATACACAATACACATTGAAGAGAATAGACAAGTAGTAATATATATACAGAAAAGGATAGGAGAAAAGATATAAAAATAGAGGAGAAGATATATGAAAGGAAGAAAAGATAAAGAAGATAAAGGAGAGACAATTGGACAGGGGACGGAAGGCACACTAGTGCACTTATGCACGCCCCTTACTGACTTCTTAGGAACCTGGAGAGGTCAATCATGGATAGTCTAAGGGGAAAATGTTGGGGGTTAGGGGTTGACACTACTGAGTCAGGTAATGAGTTCCACACTCCACATTAAAAGGAAAATGTGCTGATGCAGCAAGTTTGCACAGAACTCCCCTGTTTCCCTCATTTATCAAAATACAGTGATCCCCCGGTTATTGCGTTCCCGACCATTGCGAACAGGCTAATTTGCGATTTTTGAACCCGGAAGTCAAAACACCATCTGCGCATGCGTGCCCTTTTTTTCTATGGGCACGCATGCGTAGATGGCGCCGGGTAGATCAGCTGCTGGGCGGCTTCTCTAGGTCTTCCACCTCTTGGCGGGCATCAGCGAGGAGTTTCCCCACCGCCCATGCAAACTCCTCGCTGCTGCCGCTTCGCTCGGGCCGCTTCCCAGCTGAGTACTCAGCTGGGAAGCGGCCCGAGCGAACGGCTTGTCCGCAGCCTGCCTGCTCGCGCGCCCTTCTCCCGCCCACGCCGTTCGCTCTGGCCGCTTCCCAGCTGAGTACTCAGCTGGGAAGCGGCCCGAGTGAACGGCTTGTCCGCAGCCTGCCTGCCCGCACGCCCGCCGCTCGCGCGCCCTTCTCCCGCCCACGCCGTTCGCTCTGGCCGCTTCCCAGCTGAGTACTCAGCTGGGAAGCGGCCCGAGCGAACGGCTTGTCCGCAGCCTGCCTGCCCGCACGCCCGCCGCTCGCGCGCCCTTCTCCCGCCCACGCCGTTCGCTCTGGCCGCTTCCCAGCTGAGTACTCAGCTGGGAAGCGGCCCGAGCAAACGGCTTGTCCGCAGCCTGCCTGCCCACGCGCCCGCCGCTCGCGCGCCCTTCTCCCGCCCACGCCGTTCGCTTGGGCCGCTTCCCAGCTGACTACTCAGCTGGGAAGTGGCCCGAGCGAACGGCTTGTCCGCAGCCTGCCCACGCCGTTCGCTCCCCCTCTTGCTGGCGGGAGGGCGAGAAGCCCTCCCCAGCACCCGCTTGCCCGCCCTTCGCCGCTCGCCTGCCCTTCGCCCGGCCACCCGCCATTCGCTCGCTGCTCACCCGGGTTCGGGGGGGTGCTGGCAAGCCGCCCATGCTGGCGGCGACGTTTTAAAACAGCTGCGCGGCTTTCCAATGAGTCCCGAAGACAAACGCGGAAGTTTGACGTTTGTCTTCGGGACTCATTGGAAAGCCGCACGGCTGTTTTAAAACGTCGCCGCCAGCATGGGCGGCTTCCTAGCAGCCCCCCAAACCCGGGTTGGGGGTCCGGGGGGTGCTGGCAAGCCCCCCATGCCGGCGGCGACGTTTTAAAACAGCCGCGCGGCCCCCAATCTTCGGCTCCTCGCTAGCGCTGCGGAAGTAAAAACACCATCTGCACATGCGCAGATGGTGTTTTTACTTCCGCAGCGCTACTTCGCTAAAACCCGCTCGTTGCGGGGGTCCTGGAACGGAACCCTCGCAATGATCGGGGGATCACTGTAATTAAACACTTTCAAGCTTCACTAGGTTCCTTATGTTTACTTTCTTTCCCCCTTGAAGACTTGGATACGTAGGGGTTTATTGTATGTCTGTTCTACAGTCTCCTTTAGCCCTGCCCAAAGGAGCCAGGATATTTAGTCAATTTGCTTTACTTTTCATCAGTGATGTTTGTTATTGGATTATTCAGGTGGATGTTCATCCATTATGTATAGTAAAGTATCGCTTTGGAGGGAACTGTCTAGCTCTGTATGCATCATCTAATCCTTCCCATTCTAACTGTCTTCCATTGACCCTGAATAACATGGTAAGTGCTAGAAAAAAAACCCATCCTTTGATCCAGAAGACTGGCACTAAATGGACAGACAGGATGTATCATTACATCCCATAGGAATGGTAGTAGTGGGAAACAGAGCATATCATTACTTATTGACACGCTACGACAATTGATCGCTAGTGAGATGTGTTCAGATTTTAAGGCTCTTAAGGATGTTTTTACAGTAATAAGTTGTTAATTGGCCAATATTTTGTTCATCTAACAAGAGAAACCAGACTTTGTTTGGGTCCTATATTACATTCACTAAATTCTGCCACATATCTCAGTTCAAGTCAGCTCTATTTTTGAAAGTAAAGCTGACAAATTATATGGGCAAACCTAAGCTTCATTCCATCATAAACATTTTCTCCACTGTGTAAAACTGAAGAATGAAATCTGGTAGAAATCATTAATCCTCCATTTTGTTCAGCTTGGCTTCCTCAGAGGTATAGAAAATTTTAGCTTGAAAAATATTGAGAGGTGTTTATTTTACCCAACTCCACATTTATTCATTTATTTAAATTTAAATATCTTACATATGTGATCCCGAGTGGCATGCAAAGTTACGCAGATACGAAAAACACACAAATATGGTGACACACGCTAGAAAAGCAACCACCACATCAAATTGTATTTCCTTGAATTGGGTTTTGATTAAATATTCTATTAATTCCTGTCAGGACAGTCACCCAACCAACTACTTTATCTAATGTAATGATTGTAGGCATCTGAAGGACAACAAGTGATGAAGTATGTATCACATCACAACACAAACTCCTGTCCTTTTGTACTTATTTATTTATTTTGTCCAATACACAATGAGGGTTTTAGTGGATATATATATATATAAACATTCCATTTAAAACAACACAAAGATTGGAACTACAGCCTGAAGATGGTGAATGTGATTTCGCCGAAACGTCGCATAGACATGCAAAACATTACACAGGGCAAAACCCGAACTCAGAACAATCTACATATATATATATATATATATATATATATATATATATATATATATATATATATATATATATATATATACACATACACACACACACACACACTAAAATACATGATGAAGGTTATAAAGGAGATACTCATAGTAAAATATATCTATGAAAGAATAGAAAAGAAGATATAGTAATAGAACATATCAATGAAAGAATAGAAGAAGAGATATAGGAATAGAAGAAAGGTATAGGAGATATGGGAGAGCAATAGGACAGGGGACGGAAGGCACTCTAGGGCACTTGTACTCGCCCCTTACTGACCTCTTAGGAATCTGGATAGGTCAACCGTTGATAATCTAAGGGTAAAGTGTTGGGGGTTTGGGGATGACACTACGGAGTCCGGTAATGATTTCCACGCTTCCACAACTCGGTTACTGAAGTCATATTTTTTACAGTCAAGTTTGGAGCGGTTAATATTAAGTTTAAATCTGTTGTGTGCTCTTGTGTTGTTGTGGTTGAAGCTGAAGTAGTCGCCGACAGGCAAGACGTTGCAGCATATGATCTTGTGGGCAATACTTAGATCTTGTTTAAGGCGTCTTAGTTCTAGACTTGAAAGTCTAGTCTCGTAGGGTATTCTGTTTCGAGTGGAGGAGTGAAGGGCTCTTCTGGTGAAGTATCTTTGGACATTTTCATGTGTTACAATAACATAAGGCAAATATTATAAGGGCCTGAGTGTATATCAGGGGTGAAATCCAGAAGGTTCTGACAGGTTCTGAAGAACTGGTAGTGGAACCTTTGAGTAGTTCAGAGAATCAGTAGTGGGAATTTTGTTGAACTGGTAAATATCACCTCCGGATGGCCCCAGAGTGAGGTGGGAATGGAAATGGAGAGGGGAGGATTGTTTTTAATTTTCCTTCTGCGCATGTGCAGAAGCTGAGCTTCCAGCCGTGTGCATGCACCGCCATATTTTTGGGGCTTTTTATTGTTGATTTATTTTGCTATTTTTGCTTGTTTTTCAGCAATGTGCATGCGTACGCCCACACAGCGTGGAGAGCAATGCACGCGTAGCCATGTGCCACTGGAGGAAATGAACCAGTGGCATGGTAAATTAGAATCCACCCCTGTAAGAAGCATAAGAATGGCCGTCAAAATATCTGCTCTTTTCCTTCTCTTTGAATTCCCAATGGACTACATGCTAAAAAGTGAAAGGCTGTAGCGTAGAGTAGGAGTCTATGAGGTAAAATGAGGGCTGAGAAAAGAACTCAATAATTAAAGGTTTATTTCCAAATCTGAGAAACAGGGAACCTAAAATGATCACAAACAACTTATGTCTATGCATATGTCTATACGCACAGATATAAGCTATTTGTGACCATTTTAGCTTCTCTGTTTCTGAGCTTTACAAATAAACCTTTAATTATTCAGTACTTTTCTCAGCCCCCATTTTTAAATGTATAATAGAACTAACACACTATGAAAAATGAAAACAAAAGCAGGATGAAAACCGCTAGTTGTTATAATATTTCCTGAGTACAGGAAAAGAAACTGGCACTGGGCAATTATGATATTCAAGGGACAACTATTCATTGCTATTTCCAGTGGTGTGATAGAGCTTTGGTTTTCATTCCACATCCAGCTAAGGATGAAAAAGCAGTGAATCAGCAGCACTAGTGAACAGCAACCAACTTCTGACTAGCCGTTCTACTCACTCCTATTGTTATATGGGCATTTTTACTCCAAGCCATCAAATCACTGCACGGCAGATGAATATTTAAGCACAAAAGCATCAAACTATTAAAGCTATGAAATATGAAGGACAATTGAATGTTCTACACTGAAAATGCTCCAGAATCGGGGACTTCTGGTGAAAGAAAGTTTGGACTGAAGTTAGGTCTGCAAAAAGTAGGGTCAATATTCAATTCAATTCAATTCAATTTGATGGCGAAGTCATGAGAAGATCGTCAGGGAGGCGAGCTTGACAGGCTTCCGCGATGTGCCCTCTTCGGTCGCAGCAGTGGCAGAAGACATCTTGGAAGGGGCAGCGGGAACGGGGATGATTGCCTTGGCAGCCAGCGCAGTAGAAGGTGGCGAATTGCGATCTGGCAGGTCTTGGTGGAGGGGACCTGATTTGGCAACAGTAGTCATCATAGGAGTCAGTTGTGGTGTCGTGGGCATCGGCAGGAATGGAGATCTGAGAAGAGGCTTCTGCAATGTGGAAAATGGTGGCATGCTTGTCATTGCTCTTTAGCTCCGCAGCCGCAGCTTGGGCAACTTCAAAAGTTTGTGCGGCTTTAATGACATCCTGTAGCGAGGATTCCTCCTCGGAGAGGAACTTGTTCCGGATCGTAATGTTACGCATGCCAAAAATTAAGGCATCAGTGAGATGAGCCTCTGGATTATCAAATTGGCATTTAGAGAGAACAGTTCTGAGGCGAGTCGCGAACTGATTGATCGTTTCCCCCTCTGCTTGTGACATCCGGGAGAATTGATGGCGAAAAACTCTAGCTGGCTTCGTAGGTTTGAAGTGAGCAGCTAGCTTGGATGAGAGAGCATCCCAGGAAACTGAGTTCGCCAGTTCAGGGTCAGTGGGGGTTTCTGCCAGCTCAAAAATCTGTGTGCCACAGTAATTGAGGAAAAGGGCACGCTTGCGGCCGCTGTCGGCGTCTTTCATGCCGGCCGCTTCCAAAAATATTTCAAACTTCGCCATGTAGGCTGTCCAGGTCATTCATTCTGGGTCGAAGAATTCAGGTGGCTGGACTACCGACGGAGTAGCCATGATAGCACACGGAGGGTTGGTCTCCTTGTCGCCAACGTAATAACTCTCAAAGCAAGGTTGAATCAAGCAAGGTTTATTTGCTAACAGGACAAGGAAGTCCTATTCAGTCAAGAAGCAATGGAGTATTGAGAGCTCTATACAATGACAGTTCTCCTATTTATACAATCTAGCCCAGCAACAGGCAGTTTTACAAAGATACATTTTAAGTGCCAAAAGAAGGCAACCAATCAACATGCAATAAACAAATCTGAACTTTTGACTTTTACCCTGTCTGGGTAGGTCACCCAGGCAAATATCTAACAGCCGCCATACAAATGCTTCAGTATTAGAGCTCCACTATATTTACTAGGGCTTGCAGATGAAGAACCAAAGGTGAAGAGACAACAGTGCCTATGCAATTTTTATACCTTTGCTATGTATCAAATACAATGCTGAGTATTGTGTATTGGTGCAAGTGAGGAAACGAGCAGCCGCTTGAGAAACAAACCTTTCATTCAGTCAGAAGACAACAAAGTAACAGCAACGGAACAGCAAGGTAACTGGCAACAACTCACCTCAGCCGTGGCCCGCACCTGATAGCTCTTATATACCAAGCTGTCAGGCACAGCAGACGATCAGCGGCTTGTAGCTTCCCGCTTCTTAACCAGCCAATAATCTGCGCCCCAGGACACAACACCAGGGAAAAATAAAAGAATCGGCACAATACAGTACCATCCCAACCCATTCTAAACCCCAAAAGCTGATCCCAAAGGATGCCTTAATCAATAGTATGAAACCTAGTGAAAAATCAAGAAAAGTGAGGATGGATGCAGTTCAACTACCACCATAGGTCATTTACAAGAGAGTGTTCAATACTATTTCAGATCCAACATTGGTTTTGGGAGGGAGGGGGAAATATTTCCACCTCATCCAGGATCAGTGAGAGCATTCTCTTTTGGCAGGATTGACCCCCACCAAAATACAACCACATGTCACCTCCATGAAAGCCTTAGCCCAGAGGTCTTTAAACTTGGCAACTTTAAGACTTGTGGACTTCAACTCCCAGAATTCTCCAGCCAGCAGAGCATATCTGGCTGGAGAATTCTGGGAGTTGAAGTCCACAAGTCTTAAAATTGCCAAATTTGAAACCTCTACCTTGGCCAGCCAAGAGAGGTATTGGTTAATATGCAAATAGCCAAGTTTGCAGTCTCAAGAATCTGGTCTACTTTATTCGGAGTAACAAAGCCAAATTCTTTCCAGATAACCATGCTAGACTGAGCTCCAGTATCTTCATGGGGCTTACATTAAGACCAGATCCTAATGTGGAGTGAATCCAGGCAACTTTATCTAATAAATATCAAGCCTATTCTTCACAGCAGCCATGTAAGCAAGCTTTCAAATCAGTTCCCCTCAGGTGTGTCCATATTACCTTTAATGGGATCACCAGGTGTATAGCCATCGATGCAATAAGGACAGAGAAGCACTGGCATTTTGCCACCTTCACCGCAACAAAGTAAATCCAATAGTGATTGTATTAGTGACTCAATCATGTTCACCCCTCATTTCCTCCAGCAGCATTCTAGATGTCGCTTTGATCTCCCTCTTCTACTCCATAAATCATAGGTACTTAGGAAAACATAGGAGAGCAAGCACTCAGCCTTGGGGGCACAGTGGTTAGAGCGCAGTACTGCAAGCTGCTTCTGCTGATTGCTGGCTGTAGTTCACCAGTTCAATCTCACCAGGCTCAAGGTTGACTCAGCCTTCCATTCTTCTGAGGTGGGTAAAATGAGATCCCAGATTGTTGGGGGTGATATGGTGACTGTAAACTGCTTAGAGAGGGCTATAAAAGCACTATGAAGTGGCATATAAGTCTAAGTGCTATTGCTGTATGGTCACAATCAGAGCCACAGTCCCTTTCCTTCCAGGCAGCAACCAAAGCTGTGCACCAGAACTTCAGGGGCAATCCTAAATTCCTTCTGGAAACCTACTGAATCCATCAGTTACCTGGCAGATCTATCAAATAAGTCTGGCAACAGGCAAGGCAGTTTGTTACAGCAGCAGGGAACTAATACAATAACAACATCCCCAAATTTCTTTGACTTCAATGGCAGAAGAAACAAAGGATGTTCATTTATTGGGCAAATTAGTAATTGCTTAGTTCATATCTTAAGTTCTCAACATGGGCACAAATGTGGAAGCATTCAGAATCTGACATGAATAGAAAATTCACAAGCTGTGCTTAATTTACTACTTTACATATAATCAAATTATCATGTTTATAGTTCACCACTAAAAAAGTAAATGGGTTGCAGAGAACTAATTTCTCATGGTACAAAGAAAGGGGAAGATTTATTTTTCTTTTGCTTCAAACCCTGGATTGCGAGTTGTCAGCTTGTTAAATGAAGAAGTAACCCAGGGTGTGCATCACCCTGGGTTACAACTGCACTGACAAAATGACAACTGCACTGAAAAAAATGAAAGGAACAGGAAGGAATGCAACAAAGAACAGAACTAATAATGGGACGTTTGTAATCTGTTTTGAGGAATGAATTGTCCCTTTTAAGTAAACGTTCTACCAAGGTTTCTATGTTCACCTATTTAATCTAGCATTGCATCACTTATAGATAATGTTTACTTATTATTTTTCCTCTGAAGCACAACTACTTTGATCTTTGATATAAGAATGTTCAGCTCCGTGCACATTTTTGCATCAAATGATCTACCTAATATTGTCAGTCAGCTGCATACAAGAATCCACATACAAGCACTTAAAACAATTATTCATGAATACTGTATATTAAACAACTTTATCTCACTCCCTCATCGTTATCCTCTCTTTTACCTGTGTATTCAGAACATCTTCCCAGGCAGTTTTAGCCTACTAAAGAGACATTTGTTTAACTTGGGGTGGGAATAAAAGTACCAAAAGGTCAAGAGAAATGATGTCTTCCTCCACTTATGGCATTAGAGAGGAAATGAGGCAAGCAGAGAGAAGGTGGAGAGAGGAAGAAAGTTGAAGCTTTAGGTGAGGTTCAGTGGACCATTTCATTGACTTCATTGATTCTTTGGCTGCCTGAGAAACGGAGTCAGTTAGGATCTCCTATTTTCTTAAAAGTAGAAGAGTTGCATCTGAGAACATTTGAAAGGGCAAACCACCCGAATCCCTTGCTTTGTGACCTGTTGCTGTGAAGCTCATGCAAAAGCCTAGTTGATCACCTGTCCTTGCCTTCAATGTCAACATCCCTTTGATTTCCATAATGAAAAGGCAAAGTGTTTTTCGCGTCCTTCTTATTTGAGCAGAAAAATCTGTCAGCCTGACAATTATCAGTGTTTCAAATATTGCACCTTGATGTGGAAGAGACAGGAAGGGAAACGCACATTCTGCCCATCAGAAAGAACAGCCCATGCCTCTTAGCTAAATGCTCTCAGAAGCCACTTCTCCAAGGACACAAAGCTTTTAAACAGCAAAAACGTGCCCCTCTGCCAAAGTCAAAGCAACAGGTAATTGCGTTTTGCTGATGGCCATATGAGATATGGTGCAGTGAGGGCAATATGGGCTCTAATGGGAGGACATCTCTCTATGATGCATACCCATGCTTCAAGAACAGATGTGCTCCCAGAACTCTAAATATGCTCCAAGAACTCTTGGAAGCTGATCAAGGAGAGATTCAACCTGGAAATAAGGAAGAACTTTCTGACTGTGAGTGCAATCAACTGGTGGAATGGCTTGCCAGCAGAGGTTGTGAACGCCCCAACACTCGACACTTTCAAAAAGAGATTGGACTGCCATCTGTCAAGGGTGGTGTAGGGTCTCCTGCTTGAGCGGGGGGTTGGACTAGATGACCTGCAAGGTCCCTTCCAACTCTAATAAACAAACAAATACTGAACTGTGCAACACAATTTACATGTTGTTTTTTTATCATTCTTGTTAGCCGCCCCGAGTCTGCGGAGAGGGGCGGCATACAAATCCAATAAATAAAATAAAATAAATAAATAAAATAAATTCACTTTTCAAGTCACTCCTAATGCAAAGTAAACCCAACCCAATTTTCCTTCCTTTGGTCCACACCAAAGTTTGTACACATATTTCTACACCTAGAAGTTTTGTGAGGTTGGAGGTTTGTTTGTTTTTTCTGTTAACGTGTCCATTGTGTTCATATCAACAGATTCATTCCAGAGGTGATATTCTGCCAGTTCGGACCTTCAGGTGAACCGATAGAGACAACTGTGGGTGGGCCTGAGTGGGCTCACTGGCTCCTCTGCACAGAGGTAATAACATCCTACGTAGCTACATTTTCATGGCTGGGCACACATGTGAAAGGTATGTGTGGGAGTAAAGAGCATGCACGGGAGGCTGTACATATGTGCAGGGCTGGTGAGCGTGCGTGAGCGCACACACTCACATTTGTGAACCAGTAGGGAAACTAAGTGAATACCATCCCTTATTCATTCTATTCTTTTGTACTGCTGTGTTTAGGCGAAACCAAAATCTGTTAAGAACAGTTTTTTATAACAGGTCAAGAGAATGAAATGCCTAGTCTCTACGAGGAGGATTATAGCATTATTATTATTATTATTATTATTATTATTATTATTATTTATTGAATTTGTATGCCGCCCCTCTCCGGAGACTCGGGGCGGCTAACAGCAATAATAAGACAGCGTACGATAATAATCCAATACTAAAAACAATTAAAAACCCATTAATATAAAAACTCAAACATACATACAGACATACCATGCATAAAATTGTAAAGGCCTAGGGGGGAAGAGTATCTCAATTCCCCCATGCCTGGAGGCAGAGGTGGGTTTTAAGTAGCTTACAAAAGGCAAGGAGGGTGGGGGCAATTCTAATTTCTGGGGGGAGTTGGTTCCAGAGGGCCGGGGCCACCACAGAGAAGGCTCTTCCCCTGGGTCCCGCCAAGCGGCATTGTTTAGTTGACGGGACTCGGAGGAGACCCACTCTGTGGGACCTAACTGGTCGCTGGGATTCGTGCAGCAGAAGGTGGTCCCTGAGATAATCTGGTCTGGTGCCATGAAGGGCTTTATAGGTCATAACCAACACTTTGAATTGTGACCGGAAACTGATCAGCAACCAATGCAGACTGCGGAGTGTTGGTGTAACATGGGCATATTTGGGAAAGCCCATCATTGCTCTCGCAGCTGCATTCTGCACGATCTGAAGTTTCCGAACACTTTTCAAAGGTAGCCCCATGTTAAGGCCATGTTTGCTCCAATGGGACAAAATATTTCAACAGAAGAGGCAGTGAGACTCAGAATAGAACCGCATGCCAATTCCCAGAGTGTGATATATGTCAATGACTCATAGTCCTGAAGGAGATTCTGTCCGTTCTCTAGTATGTCTCCTGATTGATTCAACAGAACTCATGCCTTCTCACAGGTGATCCTCATTTTTTTCCTCATGGCGTACTGGAGTAGAGATTACATTTCCACAAATGAAGATCCAGCATCTGAGGGTTTTTTTTAAAAAAATCTAATTTCAGATGAGCACCATGTTCATATACTGTAGTGAACCAATCATCAGTTCTCCAATTTTTTCAGTGAAGATCAGGGGTTGGGAATGATTTAGGTTCTGAGGTTTAAGGGTGAGAATATAGTTGTCTGAATATTGAAATAAAGTGAGTGAGGGTATATCATGTTTTGAGCAGATTGGCTCCTGAGCAAAGTAGCAAAGTTTGGGGGCTTTGGGTTGTTTAGCATTAATCCCGGTTTACGGCTTCTATTCATGGGCTTTCCCCCTCACAATGGGAAAAATGTGACCATAGATTTTTAACAACTTGCTTACAGAGGTCTCCAGAGGTTACAAAAAAAAGCCTCAGGGCTATGTACAGCTTGTTGCAAGTATAAAGAAAGCCAGGCTCTGAGGTATTACCAATATATTAGAGGTTGATTTGTTGTAATGACATAATTAGAGGGCCATCAATAATTATCAAAAGTTATCAGTTACTGTGGGGAAATTATAATCCGTGATGTGCAATGGCTATTTGGTTTCCTGGGCAGAAAATTGGATATAATGGTCTCTTTTCCCCAACTTCTTGCTGTGATTTGGGTTTCTCTTCCACTGCAAGTCATTTTGCTTCAGGGCTAGTTCAATTGCTTTCCCTTGGTGGAGGTAGTGCCGTGGATTTAAAGTTTTCCCTATTTGCGGCTAAAACTTGTCTAGAATGTACTTTTTCCTTGTACCAATGGGAAAACGTAATTTGTGGTGGCGCATGGGGAGATTTCTACCCCACCATACCAGGCAGCTATGGGGCTTCATTGAGTGCTACCACCAAGGCATGGCACCCAAAGTCATTGGATGTCAAATGATGGCCTAAGTCAGGCAAAAATATGTCATGCTGCAACCTCAATGGTTTTTAACTGCAGAAAAAAACAATTGCTGCCAATCCGCCTTCCATTGAGGACCTGTATACTGCACGAGTCAAAAAGAGGGCTTTGAAAATATTTACTGACCCCTCACATCCTGGATCAACTCCTACCCTGAAAACGTTGCTACAGAGCACTGCACACTGACAATTAGACACAAAAACAGTTTTTTCCTGAATGCCATCACTATACTAAACAAATAACTCCCTCAACACTGTCAAACCTTTTACTAAATCTACACTTCTATTTCTACTAGTTTTTTTCTCATCATTCCTATCATCCTTTTCCTCCCACTTAGGACTCTATGCCTGTAACTTGTTGCTTGCATCCTAAGATTTTTATTAATATTAATTGTTTCCTGATTACTTATTTGACCCCTATGACAATTATTAAGTGTTGTACCACATGATTCTTCACAAATCTATATTTTCTTTTATGTACACTGAGAGCATAGGCACCAAAGGCAAATTCCTTGTGTGTCCAATCACACTTGGCCAATAAAGAATTCTATTCTATTCTATTCTATTCTAAAACCAATTATGTGAAGTTTCACTTTCAGTATAAAATAATGAATCCCGATCTCAAATAGATGGCTGGAAAAGCTAAGCCTTGCTTGGAGATTCATTGAAGGCAGCAAGAAAGGTAGAATGACACCTTTGAATCTTCCTCTTGGTTGGATGGTTTCATTCTAATGAAAAACACCGAGTTCGGATCATAGACTTTCTAATGGGGAAGAAATCAGAGGCACGTGACACTGGGTAGCAGCCATGAACAAGCTTCATGCAAAGTAGCTTTTTAGCCTGGAAGGATCCATCTTCTTCAGAAACTGCTTTGCATTCCTACATGACCTGTAGGAGAGGGAACATTTTTTTCCTCAGGTATTAATGACCAATTATGGAAGTGTATTAAATAAGCAAAACTGACAGAAATTCAAGGGGAGCTTAAAGAATTGTAATACTCTTTATCTTCGAATTCACTTGTGGCAAATGCAGGGAGAGAAAGCGAAAGTAAAACAAAAAGATGGTCATTTTACTTATTCAAAGTGTGATTTTTCAATGTTCTATTCCAATGGAAATTTTCTCATCCTCATACTTGACTTAGGTTCTTAATTACCGCTAGGGAGTTAAGTTCATTATCTCTTCTTCTCTGAAGGCCTCTAATAAGACATACTTTGAGGAATCTAAGCTTCTAAAAGTGAGCAGGCTTTAAAATTATGTTCATTATTATTCTTGGTTGCACAGCCAGGCAGATGTTTAGGATGGAACTGGCATTTTTATCATCCTGTTGAGCCATTCCCTGGGACCTCGGATAGGCAGATGTTGTTGTTTGACAGTGTTAAAGGTATCTTTGGAATAAGCTGTTCTAAATAAAGCTGCCTTTTGCAATTGACTGGTGGTGGTGATTTTGAAATGCCGATGGGGTTCAAATGTTGCTATAGTTATGATCACTGCTACTATAATGTCATGATAATGTGAATTAATATATATTACAGGTGGTCCTCGACTTACAACCACAATTGAGTCCAAAATTTATGTTGCTAAGTGAAACGGTTACATGAATGTTGCCCCATTTTACGACGTTTCTTGGCATCGTTGTTAAGTGAATCGCTGTAGTGCAAAGTGGTAGGCATGGTTGTTAAGTGAGTAAGGCTTCCCCATTGACTTTACTCGTTGGAAGGTCCCAAAGGATCCCGGAACGCTGCAACCATCATAAATATGAACCAGTTGACAAGCATCTAAATTTCACTCACGTGACCAGGGAGATGCGGCATTGGTCGTAAGTGTAAAAATGATCAAAAGTCACTTTTGTTCAGTCGCATTGTAATTTCAAATGGTCACTAAACGAACTGTTGTAAGTCAAGGTATTATAAAACTATAGTATACATCAGGTACAAGTGACTGATTTTGCAGATTAAAAAATATCCTCTTCTGAAAACATTTCCTTTTTTTGAAACCAGCAATGGTTTAAGTAAGCAACACAACAACAACAACAGAGTTGGAAAGGACCTTGGAGGTCTTCTAGTCCAACCCCTTGCTTAAGCAGTTAATCCTACACCAGACAAATGGTTATCCAATATCTTCTTTAAAACTTCCAATATTGTAACATTGACAACTTCTGGAGGCAAGTTGTTCCACTGATTAATTGTTCTAACTGTCAGGAAATTTCTCCTTAGTTCTAAGTTGCTTCTCTCTTGTTTAGTTTCCACCCATTGTTTCCTGTTCTACCCTCAGGTGCTTTGGAGAATAGGTTGACTCCTTCTTTTTTGTGGCAACCCCTGAGATATTGGAACACTGCTATCATGTCTCCCTGAGTCCTTCTTTTCATTAAACTGGACATACTCAGTTCCTGCAACCGTTCTTTATATGTTTTAGCCTCCAGTCCCCTAACTATCTTTATTGCTCTTCTCTGCACTCTTTCTAGAGTCTCCACATCTATTTTACATCGTGACGACCAAAACTGAATGCAATATTTCATAGATATCCATAGATAACTAGATATTAATAATGCTAACCCTTAGTGATCACTACAGACAAACAGGTATTTTTCATTTAGCAATTGCCTCCATTAACAACTATTTGAAATTACAATGTTATGATGCACAGTAATAAAATCAAGAGATAGGAAAAGAATTTATGACAGCTTCCTTTCTTAATTCAGGAGAAGAACACTCATTTGTTTAGGTGACAGTTTCAATCCACAGAAAATAATGTTTTGGGTCCACTGCTGCCTAGTATGTCCATTTTAATCATATGTTGCCTTATTTGCTATGTATAAATTCTGTTTGTTCAGATGTTGTTTCTATTTCCATTTCTATTGTATGCAATGTTTTTGCTTTCTGAATGTCACACTGGTTCAATATTCACCAGGAATAGATTGATTAGTTTTCTGTATATATTAAAACTATTGTTAGGGAAAAGGGATTGGTTGACTTCTCTAATTATTTTGCTCTTTTATCCTTGGTCTGTTGTATAACTAGGATTTTAAACATTTAAACATTTATACCTTTATAGTAACAAACTGTATAATAGGATTAATACTATTAATTAATCATCATGTCAGAGAGACATACAGGTAGTTCTCGCTTACTGACTGCCTCATTTAATTACCATTTGAAATTATAATGGTGTAAAAACATTGCTTTGTGACCAATTCTCACATTTACAACTATGTCAGTGTCCCACAATTATGTGAGTACCATTTGTGTACTTCACAACTGGCTTCCGACAAGCAGAGTTAGTGGAAAATGCAGAAGTAAAATTGCAAGTCAAATTCACATGGTATCTTGCTTAACTAGCACAGAAATTTGCCTAAGAACAGAATGGGAATTAGTGTTATAAAACCATTGCAGTTACGGGATTTCCCCCCGATTTTAATTGATATAGTTGCAATACCAGTTGTGGTCGCTAGGACTGTGTGTAATTATAATTGAAAATTAGAAGATCAACAAGGAGACAGGCAGCAATCGTGTGATGGAGGTTAAATAGGAAGAGGAAAAATCAGAGAATGTCCCAAGTTTTCACCCACATGAAAAAGATCCCAGTTCAACAGCTTCTCAAGAATAATTATATCAATATTCTTCCAGATTTCAAAATCAGGAGGAATGCCAGGAATGCAGGACCCAATTCTCAACACTAGATGAATTCCGCATTTGTTCCCAACAAATGACTCTCCCAATGGCTTCTCCTTTAAACTCCATCCCCAGGTGTGCCTTGTGAAGGAAATTGGGGCCCTTTCCTTCCTTGTAAGCCATAAAACCCACATTGCTCCCTTCTGTGTTCTTCCCTGCGTGCCCTAGGATGAGGAAGGGGTAGCCCTTGATCTTCATCTGAACTCCCTCTTCCTTATTCTACCTCTCACCTGCTCTGCCCAGCCTGACTTTGCCCTTCCCCAGTTTCCTCCACAGCCAATGGAGCCACTCTACTGTTCTTTGTAAGCTGTTTGCCTTCTGTCTTAGATTCAGACTCCAACAGGGCATGGCAGAATTTTTAACCATTGGCAAATGGCTATTATATTTCACCTGAGAAAACTGTCATCATGGGCAGTGCCAATAAAGATTTTTAGTAATATTGTTATTTGGTAGCTGCTTGTACTTAGGGCCAACACAAGAGTTAGTTTTCCCCCTACTATAATTTGCTGAAGTAAAGAGAGAGAATTGACCAGCCCAAAGTCATCCAGTGGATTAAAACCTGAGACACTTCAATCTTAATCCAATGACTTCACTGCACCACACTGATTATGTTCAGTTACCTGATTTACTTAATGCCCTGGTTCAATGCTCATGATTGAACTGTTGCTATGGGTTCCCAGGCCCAGATCGTAGCCCTAAATCTTTCCTATAATACTACTTCACTTTTCAGCAGCTTCCAGAATCAGGCCATTATAAAGAATGGGGTGCCTATCACCAGTAATGGGCAGCCAAAATTTTTACTGCTACTATGTTATTTTGTGGGTGTGGCTTGATGATCATGTGACTGGGTAGGAGTGGCTTGCTGGCCATGTGACCTGGTGGGAGTGGCTTAAACGATCATCATTGTTCAAGTGAACTGTTAAGTCCTCAATTTACAACCTCACCAGTGTCACTTGCTGGGGTGACGATTTGCTTCATGTTTCCCGCGCTCTCCTTCCTGGGTCACCCCCTTCCTCAGGCTGGGTAGTTAGGCAAGCAGGTGCCGATCACTTTCCGAGGAGAAGGAGGATGGGAGGGGGGATTTAAAAATATTGGAAAGCCGAGGGAGAGTTACAAGGTTATTATTGCCGCACATTGCCTTTTCATCTCAGCTGCGAGTGAGAGCTTCGCAAGGGGAAAAAGACCACAGTCCAGACTGCTTTGGTGCGGCTCGGCTCAGCTCTCCTTTTTTTCCCCTGCTGCTGCTGCTGCTGCACACTCCTCGCTTTTTTCATCTTTCCTCCTTCCTGGCCGTGGGAGGTGGCCATGTGAGGCTTCAGGGGAGCTGGGCAGGAGAGAAGGAAACTCGGCCAGGGCCAGGAAGGAGGAAAGAGGAAAAAAGTGAGGAGCGTGCAGCAGCAGAAGGGGAAAAAAGGAGAGTCCAGCTGAGACCAGTAATCCCTGAAGTGACTGCCGCCAGTCAGCTGGAACTGGGCACACAGATTCATTTCTGCCGGTGGAACTGCATTCCACCCTGTCCTGCCTGCTGTCCACCCCTGCCTATCATAGTTTAAGCTATCAGTTTCCTACTGTGAGCAATTTAATGCTGACCTTTGAGGCTGATGCCCAACAGTAGGAGTCTACTTCTCCTTTCCCATAGTTGAATAGCAAATTATCTGTTCCTTGCTCTGCATTTGAAGTCAGCCGGCTCTCGGGTTATGCAAATTCACAAAGCAGATGGTTGCAGCTGAAGTGTATGCATGTATCAAAAACAAAACATGAAGTGGAACATTTGAACACCGGCCCTGTCGGGGAAAAGCCTTTGTTTGAATTTCATATTTTGAAATGTGATAGACAACAGTGTCTCATACATCCGACAGGTAAGATTGGGGATTTTGTTGGATGATTATGGAAAGAGAAACGAGGCTGGGAAATTACTTTCCTATCAGAGATTACTGGAATGTCAAAATAGACTTCTGCATCAGCAAACTGCTGATAGAAAAGTTAGTAAAGTAACTCAGGATTTTACAGGCAGGCATGGTATTGGATACATGGAGAATGGCATTCCATAAATCTTTATTGCAGAGTCAGTGCTTTTAGAAGTAATTATATTGAATTTGAATGCCAGCACTCAGTTATAACTGAACCCATGCTGTTCATCTAGAGAATTCTAACACAACATTAGCTGTAACAATGAATGGGACAGTCAGGGCCGCCGATAGACGGGTATTACTGGGACTGCTGTCCCGGGCCCGGGCAAATTGGAAAATTGGGGGGGCCCAGGCCCCGGCGCCCGCCAAAAACTCCCCAACCCCAAAGAGAGCCGCGCCTTTCGGCCTCCGGAAGTGCTGGGCCGGGGGATGCCTCCACCGCGCAGGTTTAGGAGGTGGAGCGGTGCCGGAGGAGCGTTAGCGGCTCAGAGCCTTTCCTGGAGCGCTCCGGACGCCCCTCTCGATGGCCCGGCTGCCAACCCGGGCGGAGGTGCGGTTAGGGAAGTCGCCGCCCTTCCCGCGCAGTGCAATGCCAAGGCGAAAGCGCTGCCCGTCCGACACCTCCGTCCGACCCGTCCGATGCTGGCGCCTCCCTCCCTCCCTGCCTGCCGGCCCCTGCGTGCCCCAACCCCCCCGAACTCCCACGGAAGGCAGTCCCCGTTCCCCCCTCCCACTTGCCAGCTCTCGCTTTGGTGTTTCTCCGGCGGAAACAAGGCGGTTGAGTTGCTCCGAGGTTCCGCTTCCAAGCAACCGTTTGCCGCCCCCCCCCCCCCCCCGCAAGCCCCCTGCCCGAAGCTGCAAGCACGAGATCCTGGGGCGAGGGGGAGGCGGCAGTCCTGCGCTTTGCACTGGGGAGGTGCAGCGGGGAACCGGCGCGGCACAAGGTGAGCCCTTCCAGTGCCATGTGGAGCCCTTCTTGACGCTGCCTTCCCCCCCCCCCCCCCCGCTGCTGGGAAGTTCTGTTTCTAAGGAGCTCCGGGAACCCAGGTGAGGCTTCTCATCTGAAACCTATTTGTGGAAGAAGTTGGGAAAGATTGGTGAGCAGAGCTCTCCTTGCAGGAGGAAGCCACCCCTCTGTGCTGGGAGGGAAGAAGGAACAATGTTCACCATATCCCAGGACCACCAAGCCCCCTTCCAACAGCACATGCGAGGCTCCTGGCCTGCCAGCTCTCAGCTTCTCATTTCTGCTTTCTCTCTTTCTCTCTTGCTCTTTCATTCTTTTTTCTTTCTCTTTCTTTCTTTCTTTCTCTTTCTTTCTCTCCTTCCTTCCCTCCTTCCATTTCTTTCATTCCCCCTCTCTATTTTTATTTCTCTTTCATTCTCTTTCTTTCTCTCTTTTTCTTTCTCTCTTGCTCTTTTTCTTTCTCTCTTTTACCTTCCCTTCCTCTATTTCTTCTTTTCTTTCTCCTTCCTACCTTCTTCCCTCCCTCCCTTCCTTCAGTCCTTCCTCTCTTACTCTCCCCTTTCATAAGTTTCCTTGCTTCCTTCCTCTGTTCTGTCCCTTCCCCCTTTCTTTCTTTCTTTCTCTCTCTCCCTCCATTTCTTGCTTTCCTTCTCCTTCCTCCCTTCTTTCCTCCCTCACTCCCTTCTTTCACTCCTTCCTCTCTTACTCTCCCCTTTCACACCTTTCCTTGCTTACTTTGCACCCTTCCTCTGTTCCTGTCCCTTCCCTCTTCCCTTCCTTCCCACCCTCCGTCCATTCATTCACCCATTCCTCTCTTGATCGCCCCTTTTACCCTTCCTTCCTTCTTTCCTTCCTTCCTTCCTTCCACCCTCCCTACTTCCTTCATAGCTCACCCTCACCTTTCTTCCGTTCCTTCCAGATGGGAGTGCCCCCTCAAGACATCCGCCCGACTGCTGGTACCCTGTTTTTTCTCTCCCCTCGTCCTTTCCAGCTCCTTGCTGGCTGGGGAATTCTGGGAGTTAAAGTCCAGATATTTTCAAGTTGCCAAGGTTGGGAAACACTGGCCTATGGGACCGCCTCGCTTGGCGTGAAGCGGGAAATGATCCCTGGGGGATGGAGTGGCTTGGCGACTTAAAATAGTTTTAAAATGGCGGGGGGGCAGACACTTAGGCTGTATGGGGCCCCAAAATTCCTGATGGTGGCCCTGGGGACAGTTGTCCAGCAAGGAAAACCACAGATCTAATGTAGGGTGGACTGGAGCAAAAGGTCACTTTACACATTACAGCTAAGTAACTAACTTTCCATAGGCCAACTCACCATGGCCAACTCATCAATAAGAGTTACACGAATATTGAAGAAATGGTGGAATAGAATCATTAAAGCAAGGATGCCAGAGAAGTGACAAAAATTAAAATAATTTAATTATTTTAAATAATTAAATTGCATTGTTGAATTCTCCTCTAGTGAGTTCTTCCACACCAAGTTAACTTTGGCGAGTTGACCGTGGTGAATTAACTGTAGCAAGATGGCCATAGCAAGTTGACTGCATGAAATTTCCCCATTCCACACATTGGAGCCTAAGGAACTTGCAAAGAAGATGATGCATCAGCAACAGCCAGAGATCAAGAAAGCACTTGGTTGTTGTTAGCCACATTGGATCTTTCCTGGGATAAATATGGGAAACATGCAATACTAAATAAAAAGCAGACAATTCCCCCACTGGATTGTTTTACTTGCTTCTAAAATTTGACTTTGTGTGGACTAGAATATCCAGAGTCAACAATGGAAGCAACTTATCTTTATCATGGCAGTGTTCCAAACAGACACATTCTCCTCCATAGCAGGAAATAGAACAATTCAAATTCATAGCAAACTGTAACTTTGGGGCACACTTAGAATTTTCTCCTGGTGTGTTGTACAAGTCCAGTAAAACACTTGAAGGGGAAAAACAGCCTTGTTCAAATGTGTCCAGTAAAGTAGCACAACTAAAATTATATTTAAATCAGACCAGGAGTGGGTTCCACTTACCTTCACCACCAGTTCACATCGCGACATTTCGTGTGTGACTTCACTTCTGCACATGCTCAGAAGGAGGATTCAACCTGAAACAGAGCTGAGGAGCTGTGCTTTAGGTGAAGAAATAAAGGTCAGTATGAACCCCGAGGGAGGTGGGAGGGGTTTTTTCAAAGCACAAAATGAGGAGAAGCCATCCAAACACAGGAAAATCAGCCAAAAAATCAGGAAAAAAAGATGGTGGTGAGCACGGACTGGCACAGAAAGAACTGGATCTGTGATGCCAAAATTACATCACCAGCAGGTCACCAACAGTTCAGGCGATCTGGACTGGACCCACCCCTGAATCAGATCCAGGTTCCAACTTACCTACACTTCTCAAAAAAATAAAGGGAACACTTAAACAACACAATATAACTCCAAGTAAATCAAACTTCTGTGAAATCAAACTGTCCATTTAGAAAGCAACACTGATTGACAATCAATTTCACATGCTGTTGGGCACATTCAACTTTGTACAGAACAAAGTGTTCAATGAGAATACAGTATTTCGTTCATTCAGATCTAGGATGTATTATTTGAGTGTTCCCTTTATTTTTTTGAGCAGTGTATGTAAGAATATAACATAATTCCCTCTCACAGGTTAAGTGAAGTCACTGAGAGTCAAGACAGTACTAATATCTAATTTTTGTACTTCAAGTACAGCTTATATGTCTTTTGTTTCTGATCTGTAAAGATCACATCTTATTGCCTTCCAAATGTTTTGGACCGTCTTCCCATAATCCTCCAACTAGCATAGTCAGTGGAATGGGAATCTTGCAGAGTGAAATACATATATCCACTGTGTACATACATACACATTGTCTGCCTGCCTGCCTGTCTATCTAAAGATAGCCGGTGTGAGTTATTATTAAGATTCATCAATCTTTATAAATTTAGCCATGAAAGGAAAGAACTGCCCAAATCAAGAGTTCTAAACCTCAGTATTCCTGGTCCACATCCAGGTCTCTTTTATTTTATCCTGTTTTTCAACCATAATTCTGTGAGGTTTGCAAACTCACAATGGGTGTATTTAGTTTGCTGACTGCAGATCAAAGGTATGCTGGAGCCCCCCTAATGAAAAAAGAGGGCCAGGTGTAGTATACATTAATAATGTTGAGAGGGAGGGTTCTTAATAGTCATAATTAGAATATGCAGCAGATGGTTCTAATTGGCCAGAGTTCCAGATGGTGAAGCCCTTCTATAAATTAGACTTCTCCAAAGTGATGCTCTTCAAACAGCTGCAGTTCGTTAAATTAGTGGCTGGAGAATTTTGCCAATTGTGTTCTAATACATCTGAAAGATCAACAGGTTGGAGAGATCTGCTTGGGCAGCAGCTAAAATTCTAGCAACACCTCTGGGCCAGATTGGAGAAAGTTACAATAAACTGGAAAATGATCAAAAACAGTGTTCCACTTCCATATGAGATTTATCACTAGGGGACAATGGTATGTTCTCAGAATTTTAAGAATAATTCTCTTCATTTTTAGAAATTGTTTTCGAGGGACTTAGAGGACCATCTCAACAAACTCTTAAGAATGCTGATACTGTACTTCCTTTCCTTGTTTTGCCCCCAATTTTCTCAGCACTTACCACCCAAATATTCTACTAGAGGAACAGATAAATCCTTAGATGAAGTACCATTAAAGACTATTCAATGAGTATGGTTTGTCAGTCAGTTACAAACCTATTTGATGGTGATGCCCATCACCACTTTTCTCTAGCTTACCAAGAAGTAGGTTGTGGTCTACCTTGTTGAATGCCTTGCTGAAGTCTAAGTATACTATGTCCACAGCATTTCGCCGGTATACTAATTTAGTCATTATATCAAAGGATGAAATAAGATTGGTTTGGCATGATCTGTTTTGAACAAACCCATGCTAACTTTTACGGTAGTTATTACTTTGTTTCTAGATGTTCACAGATCTGTTTTTTGATTATTGTTTCCAGTATCTTTCCAGGTATTGATATTGGGCTGATTGGTCCGCAGTTTCCTGGGTTGTTGGTTGGTTTGTCTGTTTTTGTTTTTGTTTTTTGAAGATAGAAACCACATCAGCTCTTTTCCAATCCTCTGGTATTTCCCTGGTGTGTCAGAATTTTTTTAAGATATGGGACAATATCTTTATCGGACAATAGATATGGAACAATATCTTACAAACTCTGGATTGTAAACCATCAGATCCCAGTGATTTGTATTCATCAAGATCAGACAAATGTTCTATTACCATTTTCTTTCTTATTTTAGTTTTTATTTCAAGCCTGTGTTTTAGAGTTGTTTTTGGTAGATTAGGCTATAGTTTCTTTTTGTGTGAAGACTGATACAAAGAATGAGTTAAGCAGCTCTGCTTTCTCTCTACTGACTGTTACTTACTTGCCATCTTCTCTTTTTAGTGGACTGACTACATATATTTGCTTATAATTAGCAAAAAAAGTTCATCTATTTCTTCTGCCTTCCTGTACTAATACTTCAAGTTCACACTTTTTGTTCCCTAAACTTTGAGCATTGGTTTAAAGGCATTTGAGTCATTGATGAGTCTTGGGTATGTTTCTTATCTCTCCTACTTTGTAATTGGGATTTCCATCCTTCCCATCATTCTATAAGTAGAATAGCCCATAGGTGCCCAACAACATCTATAAGCAATGTCAGTAAGCATCTCTAGCGTTTCCAAACTCCAACTGCATTTTAGAAGAAAAATACTCATATCAAATGACCTAAGTGCCAAAGCTCACTGCAACAACGTTGCCAAAAAGGCTTCAAGAGTTGTTAACCTAATCTTATGTAGCTTCTTCTCCAGTAATCTCACACTACTAACCAGATCATACAAAACTTTCACCAGACCAATCCTTGAATACAGCTCATCTGACTGAAACCCACACCCCATTTCAGACATAAACACCCTAGAAAATGTCCAGAGATACTTTACTGGAAGAGCTCTCTACTCCTTGTAACAGAATACCCTACGCAACTAGACTTAACAATCCTAGGTTTAGAAAGCTTAGAACTATGTTGTCTTAAACATGACCTAAGCATAGCCTGTAAAATCATCTGTTACAACGTTCTTCCTGTCAATGACTACTTCAGCTTCAACCACAACAACGCACAAGCACACAACAGATAGAAACTTAAAGTAAACCGCTCTAAACTTGACTGCAGGAAATACGACTTTAGTAATTGAGTAGTTGATGCATGGAACTCACTACCACAATCTGTAATATCATCACCTAACCCCAAAAACTTTACCCTTAGTTTATCCACTGTTGACCCTTCCTGATTCCTAAGAGGTCAGTTAGGGGCGTGCATAAGTGAACCAGTGTGCCTTCCACCCCTGTCCTAATGTTTCTCTTTTACTAGTATCATGTATATAAATATTGTATACCACCAATATTTACTGACAAAAAAAATTAAATTAAATAACTGCCAATCTGACCTGCAGAATAAACTTTTAAAATTTGCTAACCCCATATATGGTAACTGCTAATCGATGCTGACTTTTCCTGGCTCGGACACTTAGATGTGTTTCCAACCATTTCATTGGCAGTTGGAGACCTTCGAATACATATAAAGTAGGATTAATTAAAGAAACAAACCAGATGTCAGAATCCTGAGACAGGACCATATTTAAGCACCAGATGTGATGCAGTGCTGACTGACTGTTGATCAACATGCCCCATGGGCTTAGTAGTGACATTAGCCCCAGGCACAGGCAAACTTTCAGGTGCTCATTAACTCTTGGGCGAGGGGGGATATTGCCTCTCAATTCCATCCAAGCTGTTTCGTGTAAATGAAGGTGGAGTGAATTCCAGCAGAGCCAACCTGGCAGGCAGCCTTATTATATGTATAAACATTTTGGATTAAATATGGTATCTACTCCGAATTTACCTTCACACAGTCATATCATGCACAAAACTACATAGGCAAGGGGGGGATGTCTCAGTTCCCCCAAGCCTGATGACAGAGGTGGGTTTTAAGGAGTTTACGAAAGGCAAGGAGGGTGGGGGCAGTCCTAATCTCTGGGGGAAGTTGATTCCAGAGGGTCGGAGCCACCACAGAGAAGGCTGTTCCCCTGGGTCCCGCCAGACGACATTGTTTAGTTGACGGGACCTGGAGAAGACCAACTCTGTGGGACCTAACTGGCCACTGGGATTCGTGCTAATGCTAAACAGTTTTCTCACAAATGGAACATTGGTCCTGGACAATGTTCATTTTAAAGTCTTCACATTCCATGCAAGCAATAAAAGAAGACGGGTTCTTGATGCAGCTGTTTAAAACCCAATGGAAGTGACACAAGAGAAATAGAAAGTGCTCATGTGCAGGACAAGTTTGATCACTTCCCAAATGAACAGTGGAATGGCCGCTGATCAAAATGATTTACTTCAAGAGGAATAGCTGCAATTCCCAGCCTGGTCAATAAAACCCCCCGAAACTCTCCATAATTCTCCTTCAGACCTTTGCTAGATTTATTCCTACAAAGCAAATAAATGGGGGGGATTTTGCCCACAGAATGGTTGAATAAACCACGGCAACATCAAATCCTATGTAGGCTTACGGGGCTTGACCTTTCTCTAGTGACAACTATATTCATTTTCTCCAGATAAAATTCCCTCTGCTCCCTTCCTAATTTTCCAATTTAAAATTATACGGAGCAGATCCAGAACTCTTTGGTTGTAGTTGTAGTACAACCAAAAACAACTACCCTGGTTGTAGTAGTGGTAGCGGTAGTTGCTGTTGTTACAATTCTGAGTATTCAAGCAGGTTTTTTGTAGGGCTTAGTAATCATCATACACAAAATCCTTCAGCATTATTCCTGGTTTTTCAGAACATTTAATTGATTCCACTTGTTAATATGGCTTTTTTAAAAATACCACTTCTGTTTGTGTTTTCAGCTCATCTCACATTCTATTTACACTTCTTTGGCATTGCAAATGTTTTCATTTTCTTCCCCCTGCTTAACCATCTGCTCATCTTATTTTCTATGCCTCTTTATCTTTCTCCTCCTTTCCTATCTTTTTCTTTCTCTTATGGGTCTAATTCTGCATACACTGCATCTATAGAAATCTTCTATTACACAATCTGATGTTGCATGCATTGACAGACACCTGATCCCTGGCTTGCAAATTGCACCATTGACAATACCTATAATTTCTAAGTGTTATAATTAATGGTTTAAAAATAGTGGACAGAATGCAGTCGAAACATCGCAAAAATACTCTTCATACATGGGGCAAACCCCAAACACACCAAATACATACCTATACCCATGAAAATCTACAAAAACAAATATACAACTATACACATAAACATACACACAAATAAATAAATATATACATACATGCATACATACATACATACATACATACATACATACATACATACATACATACATACTGTTCTGCCGGCGTGTTTCAACCTCCCGTAATTACGGGGTAATTAGTCCAGGAAGACACACACCACACAATAAAAGGAAAACCCAAAAGTTTTTATAAACAGAAAAACAGAAACAGCTCCCTTTTTAAATGTCAAAGGGATTTTCTGGTACACACAAGGCACAGGTTAAATGCAATCCAATTGCTCACTCAATAACTGGGAAATGGAGTCCAATTCTAAAGTCCAGAGAGTCCACACACAATCTTGAACAGCACAAAAACCACAATCTTGACGAAACAATGAATCAGATAAACTGCCATGAGGCTAAAACACCAGGCTGCACTTTTATCTGTAGCACTAATTACAGCAGCCCCATCCAACCACAGGTAGCCTCATTTTCTCTTGTAATAATCCTTCAGTTGTTGTCTCCTATGCATTACTCTATGCATGCGTGGATGTGTCATTAATTCTTGTTCAGAATCCAGGGATGATACAGATGACTGATCTCCTCCTGGGCTGTCTGCCAAACTCCCCTCTTCCCTGTCACTCACACTTCCTTGGTCAGAGGAGACTTCGTCGGCAGATTCTACTGGGAGCAAAACAGGCATGCGGCATGTGGATGTTTCCCCCACATCCACCTGCACATTCCTTGGGACAGGAGCTGGGCCAGAGCTAACCACAACATGTATATATGTACATATATTTCTTCTATAAGTGAAATGGTGCTTTATGCTGTAGGCATTTGAAATGCATATATATATGCACATCATCAGGTCATTGGATAAAGCAGATTATCTGGATCCATTTCAATCAAGCTTCAGACCCAGCTACTGTACAGAAACTGCTTTAGTAATACTGATGGATGATCTCTGGCCAGCCCGAAATAGGGGTCATTCTTCTATCCTGATGCTTCTTGACCTCTCAGTGGCTTTCGATACCACTGACCATGGTATCCTTCTGCAACGACTTGAGGGGTTGGGAGTGGGAGGCACCATTTTGTGGTGGTTCACCTCCTGTCTTTCTGGTTGGTCACAGTCAGTGTTGGTGGGAGGACAGAGGTCGACCCCAGGGCCCTCCTTTCTGGGGTGCCACAGGGCTCAATTCTCTCTCCTCTCTCCACCAAATGACATTGTTTGGTTGATGGGATCTGGAGAAGGCTGACTCTGTGGGACCTAACCGGCCGCAGGGATTTATGTGGCAGAAAGCGGTCCCATAAGTAATCTGGTCTGATACCATCTAGGGATTTATATGTCATCACCAACACTTTGAATTGTGTCCAGAAACCAATTGGCAACCAATGCAGTCCGCGGAGTGATGGAGAGACATGGGAATATCTGGGTAGACACATGACCGCTCGAGTGGCTGCATTCTGCACTATTTGAAGTTTCCGAACACTCTTCAAAGGTAGCCCCATGTAGAGAGCATTGCAGTAGGATTTATAAATAAATAATAGTAATAAATGTATGTATATATACATATGCACACATATTTTCATGTATGTGTGTAGATATGTATGTATATAAACATACATGTGCATGTATATATGCATTTCAAACGCCTAAGTCATAAAACATCATTTCAGTTATAGAACAAATTTAGTTATATTTAATCTCTTTATATAGTCAACTTTGCATGTCGGAGTAAAACTTTGATTACTTTTCTATCACACACTGAATCAAAACTATCTCCAAGTGATAGGGTATACTAACACTTAACATTTATAAGTATACCAACTAGTACTTATAAATGTTAAGTGTATAGTCTTCGGTATTAGCTTCTTAACTCAAAATAATTATCTTTCAAAATGAAGATTCTGTTTTTAAATACAGAAAGAAGGAGAGGATACATAGCACTCGGCTAATGTGGAAAATAAATATATTCAAAATAGTTTCCTAGGACAGAATCTGCACTGGTCTCCCTTTAATAGATTTCAAATCGCCCTGGAGGCAGTATTTCTTAAAAATACATTTGCTGCTCTCTAATCGCCTTGAATAAGTATAGCACACTAGGGTCTATTTCAGATTTGGGCATAGCAGTGTTGATGTGACACTCTGAGAATTAAGAAGTTCCAAAAAGACCACATGAGATTACATCAGTCTGGGCTCCAATTGCTAACATTTGTTCAGTGTTTTTAAAGCATTAAAAAAAAACCATGTAGCTCCACACTGGAACCATTTAAGCAGTTAAATTGATTATTTAATGGTTCACAGTTTCTTGCAAATCAACCTGGGGTTGTTTTCATTGCTGGTGGTCTTGAAAGTCATGGAACTTGCTGAGGTCACCTTCAGCCAGCCAACTGATGGGCAGGAGAACATGAAAAATAGTACTAATGCATTACTTTATTCAGGCTCCCACCCGCTGAGCAGCTATAGATTCAGATGAAACAAAAATCTCTCCCTGGCTCTACTCTAAGATTAATTGCTACGTGAGGGGTGATGGTTCATAAAAACAAAGATGAAGATCCAAACAACTATGTCACCATCTTTACATAGCATATAAAAGCATCTCAAGATGTGATGATATCATACTGACAGTTTTGCAACCCGAAGCCTAACTCAGATGCATGTCCTTTTTCCCCACTAAAAATGTTATTTGCTGTTATGTGGCTAAATAGTACAGATAACACTGCTAAAATTAAGCCAGACTGTTTCAAAGGTCCCTTTCACTGGACAATAACTTTTCTTATGAGCATGGTGGCCAAATATACTGTTCTACAAATTTTCAATTTTTTTTAGTTTCAGAAATGAAATGTGCCATTTCTTAATGAATTTCTCATGTTGAATTCAAATGCAACAATGAAATTTGTTAATTGGCTCTAGTTTTCATGCAATGGACATTTTACATTTTCCAGCTACAGGTAATAGGCAAATAATGAGTCAAAACTTAATATGTATATATAAACCTGTATATTTTTATTAAAATTAAGTGGATTATATTTGTAACAGTGAATACATGATATGGGTTTATCAAGAAAAACTAAATTAGTAAACAATTTTAAAATGTTCAAAAGTTTAAATTTCTCATTAATCTTGCCTTCAGTTTATGTCCCTTTTGTTTCTCTTGACTTTTCTTTTGTATTCAAGGAAAGGATTGTCTTTTACAATTGTCCAACAGTAGTCTGCAAGCATCGATGGGCTCCTTTTACCTTGATATCTCTTTTTCATAGCTGCAATGTCTTGATGGAAGCTCTCCCCGTGCTCGTCATTCACTGCTCCACAGTTTGACAGTAAGAAATTCAGATGAGAGTGTAGAAAATGAATTTTTAAGGACATATTACAACCAAGATTTTTATAGGCCTGGATAAGTTTTTCAACCACTTCCTTGTGGTTTGCTGCTTTATCGTTTCCAAGAAAATTTGATGTCAACAGCCTGGTCAAAGAATGGAAAAAGTTCTTTTTGACAGTCATGGTATAGAGATGTACGAACATCACTTGCCAGGAGATTCCATTGGTTTAGTCTTGAACCTAAAACCTCTGCCTTGTTCTTTGTAAGATCCAGATCTCTTATTAGGTCATTCAATTCCATTTGTGTTATGAGTTGGGGTTCAGCAGATGTAAATTTGCTAATATGTAAACTTTTGCCGAACTTCTGGGTTTGGCATTCGGGAGACCTCCAAGAAGCTCCCTGGCTGTTTCTGAAGGTGACAGCTGGGCGGCAGCACTTCCCAGAACAGCCGACGAGCTGTCGGCCGATCGGGAGGTGCAAAAGGAGGTGGGGAAGGAAGGAGCTGTCGGCCAGCCAGGAAGGACGTCTCAGTGACGTCAAAGCTCCGCTCCTGGAATCTCCTTGTGGGATTCCCCACCTCCTTTTTTGCCTCCAGACTGGCTGACAGCTCCCTGGCTGTTTCGGAAGGTGACAGCTGGGCGGCGGCGCTTCCTGGCGATCTCCCGAACCCGAACTTTTGCTGAACTTTTACAAAAATTCCGGTTCGGGTTCGGTATACCGGATCGCACAAAGTTCAGTACGAGCCCAAACTTTGCAGGTTCGGTTCACCCAACGCTACTTATGACCAGTGATGGGCTCCTATGGGTACGGTCAGGTACGTAGTACCAGTACAAAATTTTGATTAGGTAGACAGTACCGGTAGCAAAATTTTCATTTTTTTTTCTTTTTTTCCCTTTCTGGGCTCTGGGTATGTTTTTCCTATCACAGTAAATGTGAGTGCATGTGTGTACATACACTTTATATAGTAGATAATCAGTGGTGGGCTACTGCCCGGACAGGGGGGAACGTAGTGGGGTAGCGGAAATGGAGATCCACCCCAGAGCACTCAATTTGCACTGAAAGATGTTGAAGGAAAATGTAAAACTCATTTAACAAATATCTGGCTTAACAATATAAAATTGGGCTCAATTGTGATAGTAAACCAAGCGCTACCTATATTTGATACATCATCACTTGTGATGAATATGATTAACCACATACACACGTACAATGCTGAGGGGAATGAAGGGGGCTGGAGCATGTCTTATTCATGAGTCAGACATCAAACGATGGAATAAAACTTTCTGTAGTTTTACCCCGCTCTTGACTGACAATGACTTTTGTATATTTGGCCCTTGCTGCAAAATGCTTTGCTACAGATAAGAAGGAAAATGATCAAGGAATACTACTGCAATCTGAGCTGAAATTAAATTTCATCCAATTATAGGCCTGAAAATTTCAGAATGTAAAGTTGGTATTTTGAATTTCAAATATAACTGATGCAGATGTTTATTTAGATATTCACATTTGTCAAATAAAGCCTGGAACTGCAAGATAACAGTATGACAAGGCATCCCAGGGTTGTGGGGTGGGAGGTGGAGGAAAGCATCAATTCCAAAGCAATTCTCTAATCCCTCATGCCATACTGCTTCCCACCCGTTAGCATTTGGAGCTTAAAATATAGATAACCACCCAATGCTCATGTTTGCACACACAGAGAGAAAGACACAAACACACACGTGACTGAGAGGAAGGGAGGAAAGGAGGGAGAAAAGCAAAAATCAAGATGATTTAAGAAAACTATATACTATATTGATACATGTTCCATTGTTTCACAGATCAAAAGATATGTATCATAAGATAGTTCTTCCTTCTATGTTTTTACTTCAGCTTAGCTAACCAGGGAGAATTTACAGTAATGAAAAATTCACTGGCACGTTCCATGACTTCTAATAATGAAATGATTTCAAGAATGCCACCCAGAGAAATTTGGCAGGAATGTCTCAAGCTTTCTAAGAATAAAATAGAAAAATAGAGACCACTGTTTCAGGGCAAGAAAACTTTTTGAGAATTTAACAAGACGGATTTCAGGTCAGTGTAATTGCTACAGCAAGGATTTGTTAGTGCTATCCACATATGGTCTACAATAGTCTTATGGGTGTTTAAGTAGAGTGTGTGCAGTTTATTTGACTTTCAAGTGAACTGGTTGGGGTTAAATGTACCACATTTCAGATAAAAATGGAATAGAATTTCAACCTCAGTTTCGTCAGCATTAAACTGACTGTACATAACACAGCACAACTGCTATCAGATACAACTATTAATGGGATAAGGCATAATTAATGGGTAGGGCATAAGGTAGAAGATATGAAGAGTGAAGGGAGGAATGCTAATAATGTACAGATGGTAAAGGTATATTTTTCCTTCAAATTTTTAAATTGTAGCTCATTTCCAGAATGGTTTCATACATATATTTGGACTACTGCAACATGTCTCAGTTGCAAAACTGAAATGCCCACTAGATGCTAGCAGAGAGAGATAGAAAAATGTAACTCTTTCATGCCATCCTGTGGTTGTCTACTGTTTTGCAGCTCAAATGTAGCAACTAACAAATATACAGTGGTACCTCAGTACACGACTGCTTCAAAACTCATTGAATTTGGTACTTAATGCATTTTGATGTAAAAATGTTGTCCCAGTATTGAGCCATGCTGGCACAGTAGTTATAATGCAGTACTGCAGGCTTTTTCTGCTGACTGCAAGCTGCCAGCAGTTCGAGTCTCATCTGCTTAAGGTTGACTCAGTCTCCCATCCGTCCAAGGTCATGAAAATGAGGACCCAGATTGTTGGGGGTAATATGCTGGCTCTGTAAATCACTTAGAGAGAAATGTAAAGCACTGTGAAGTGGAATATAAATCTAAGTATCATTGTTATTCGTTGGTTATTTGGTATTCAATGCACTGTGCAGAGAATGGACAGGAAGTCAGCCATCCCAGGAAAGTTTGTGCAAAAGGAAGAGGGGAGATGGCCAAAGAAGATGGACAGAAAGTCAGCCATATTGAGAAGGTCACTGATATAGGAAATGTGACAGACAGGAAGTCCTTCCCAAATGACACAAAGGGTCACATGGTAAGTCACATGGTTTGTTTGGCACTCATCATTTTTAGTACTTATCATGCCTCCTGAAACAAATTGATGTGTACTAAGGTACCATTGTACATGGTCACAGTTTTAAAGGCATGTATTTTTCAGAATCTTCCTAGCAGGAGGAAAAAAGGGGTGTGTGAATTGTATCAAAGACAATTACTTGAAAATAGAGCTTTTGAAAATGTTCTTATGTCATTATTCAAGAATTGTGAAGTGTGATTGATTTGATTATATAAATCAAGATGTTCTGGAACAATTTCATGGGTTGTTTTTTTTAACCTTCTTCAGAAAGAAAACATTAGTCATAAATTCCCTCAAGTACTTACATGATCCCCCCCCCCCCTGTGAGTCACACCTACATGGAGAACACTGGATTTGATCTAGGCTATGTGTTTAGTCTATACAAGGTGACCTGAAAATCAAATAGACTTAGTCTCCAATGGCTGGAATGCAAAGCTGTACACAATTCTCCAAGTCTGCCCCAGAATTCTTGGCTTGATGCAGCTAGGCAGGGATATTTTAAACAAACAAGTCAATGTCAAAAGAATCCCTAAAGATAGTGAGTTTGAAAATGGCTTGATAACAAAACCAATTGCCAAAAGCCTGACAGCATTTTGATGAGAAGGATACTGAAGTCAGAAAGATTTCCATACATTTAACAGCCTGAAAGCTAACATGCCAAGAACAAATAACGTTTGTATTTTACAGTCCTCAAGGTCCCTGGCCCAGTTTCCTCACTGTTTGCCAAAAGCTCTTTTGTGTACTTTCATTGAACAGTTCAGGCACATGCCTCCATGGGGAAAGAGCTGTTGTGTTTTTGTTTCACTGCCAAATATTCATTATAGTCTAAAGAGCGGTTGGTTGACCAAAGCAGCTGCACAACTTGCAGGATTGTCAAAGAAGCATGGCATTGACTCACATCTGCTACCATCAGGCTGTCTTTATGTCAAGCCAAAACCTGCTTTAAATAAATATTGTATAGCTGGGCTTTATGAAGCTCAGCATCTGGCCAAGCTACCCCATTTTGTATGGCTCTTTGCCAGTCACACTTCAGACAACGTAATAAAAAACTCAGTCCCTCAGAGTTTAAACAAGCAGACACTTCAAGCACACTTAGAACATTAGCCATCAGATGGCAAGGCCATTCAGATAATCTCCTGGCTTTCCCAATTTGGCTTCTTTTGATAAGATGAAAAGGCTTTCTAACATTTTTTTTTTAATGATTTATTTATTTTTTAAAAGAAGGCATAAAGAATTGAGATGGTGTTTTCTTCTGTGGAGTTCCCAGCTTTGCTTAGAAAAAGTAGAAGGGATAGAGAATTTATCTAAGCTTCAAACCAATTACTGTGATTCCTTTGGCTATCTCAAGCAATTCAAAAGGCCAAGAAGCAATACAGCAAGAGTTCACTTTCCTGCAAATATTGAGGTCTATGGAAATGATGACATTGCTAACAATGCAGTTAAGATTGAGAATCCCATTGTTCATCAGGTAGCCTTGTACTCTGATCCCTGTAAGTCCCAAATGTTGTTAGCTGACAGCTGTAATAATTAAACGTTTAATTGGGACATTTGTTTGTTTGTTTGTTTGTTTGTTTGTTTGTCTGTCTGTCTGTCTGTCTGTCTGTCTGTCTATCTATCTATCTATCTATCTATCTATCTATCTATCTATCTATCTATTTATTTATTTATTTATTTATTTATTTATTTGATTTCTATGCCGCCCTTCTCCACCCCCATATGTTCCAATCCAAAGTTGCCCAGAAGGGGGGAACACGGTGGGGTAGCAAAAATGGAGCTCCACGCCAGAGCACCCAATTTGCACCAAAAGATGTTGAAAGAAAATGCAGGGTGTCTTCTTTGGGCAGCCTCTGCGTTCTTCTCAAAAGCGTTTAAAAACCCCAAAGCCGGTGATTCTGCTAAAAAACAGGCTGGGCTACAAAACAGGCTGATTCTGCTAGACAAAAGTCTAGGAAAAGTCTAGGAAAAGTCTAGGAAGTAAGATCTGGAATTAACTCTATGTGATTTGCGTTTCTTCCTTCCTCTCCTTTCCGAATGGCTATAATATTCTCTAGAACAGAGGTCTTCATTCTGGGGGTTGAAGTCTTAAAGTTGCCCAGTTTGGGGGGCCCTGCTCCAGAAAATAAAACGAATAATGCTGGAAAGCTAATGTTTTGCCAGAAACCTTGATTTTGTTCGGTAGTCTGCAAGAAGGAGGGTTAAGACTGTTATGTGAAATGGAGCATTTTGGGATGTTCATGTGGGCTGTGAAAATAGCAAGGAACACTTTAGATTGTTGCCTTTAAGTAAGTGATTGTTTTGTGAGTGGCCATTTTAAACATGAAGGCAGGTTTATGACAATGCCCAAAATGTGCTTTTATAATTCTAAGTGAGATGTTTCTGTTTTACTGTTCTATAGCTACTCACTTCTAGGATGTGGCTGAATTCGATAACCTGCTTGTTTTGAGTCCATTGAAATGGGTATTGTTTTGAGGTTCTTGGAAAATCCTTGGTCAAATCACATGATCATCAAGCCTCTCCCATCTGGTCACTTGGCCGGCAAGCCACTCCTAAACCATCAAGCCACACCCACAAAATAAGCCATACCCACAGTGTGGTAGTAAAAGTTTTGGTAGCCTTCACTGTCCCAATCAAAACTCCAATGGTCAAGAACTATGGAAGAAGTGGAGCAGAGCATAAATCTAAGTCTAGTCAAGAAAGAGGCAAGATGATGAGGGATTATTCATTCATTTATTCATTCATTCAGTTTTTAGGCTGTGGGGTAACTTGAGTTGTCTAAGCAATAATATGAACAAAGCAAAAACAATTACACAAAACAGCATATTATAATATCAAATAAACCTATCAGCATAAAAAAAGTAAATCTAAAAACAGTACAAAGCAAAGCTCAAAAGGCATTAAACAGTTCTTGAAATGCTTGGGAATTTAGAGAAAGGCCCTATATGATACAGAGGTCAGCAATACTCCTGCAGGAAAACATGTCCTAGATTACTGGAGTTTTAAAAGTTAAAATCTGTAAAAGTACATGAATTTTCTTTAGCAGTGGAAATATAGCTAGTGCAGATGGCAAATAACTAGTAGCAAATTAAGATTTTATTGCCAATCCCCATTTTTGGATTAGCTGAAACTGATGGAAAATTTTCAAAGGCAATAAATAATATTGTATTTAATAAATAATAACAATGTTGCAATAAAATAAACAGAAATTACAAGCCTAGGTAATAATTGTCAAACAACAAACTTTTTACTCCAAAATAATGCGGGGTTACTATACCAGCTGAACTGATAAAAGGCCTTTCAAATCATTGGAACTTCCAGATCTGGGATTCAAAATTTTAAAAGACCACTAGATGGAAACAGAGAGACACAAAAAGCTTTAACTCTTTGCTGTTTTCTAGTGGTAGGATTTTGTAGTCCTACAAAGCTCAAAAAAAGATGTGACAGCAACCCTCAATTAAACATTTGATAGTTACCAAAAGAGAATAAATTTATAGAACTGATGAACCATCCACAACCAGTATTCCCATTTGGTTCGGACTTGGTTTATGATCAAGGAATGAGTCCTTCACAAAAATGCAATATAGTGATTAAGCATTCTCTTTTTAAAAAAATATGTAAATCTTCATTTGTTATAGCACACTCATGGAACACAGTCATCAAATCATTGTCCTGTCCTTCTGTTTTTTCCCAGTCTTACTACCATCAATAGGTGGAAGATTTCCAATACAGTATTCAGGTTGTAGACACGCTGATATTTCTTAAAGTGGAATATTTCTCTTTGTCCACTTATCAAGGAGTGTGTGTGTGTGTGTGTGTGTGTGTGTGTGTGTGTATATATATATATATATACACACACACACACACACACACACACACACACACACACATAGTAAAATACATGATGAAGGTTATAGAGATACTCATAGTAAAATATATCTATGAAAGAATAGAAAAGAAGATATAGTAATAGAACATATAAATGAAAGAATAGAAGAAGAGATATAGAAATAGAAGAAAGGTATAGGAGATATAGGAGAGCAATAGGACAGGGGACGGAAGGCACTCTAGTGCACTTGTACTCGCCCCTTCCTGACCTCTTAGGAATCTGGATAGGTCAACCGTGGATAATCTAAGGGTAAAGTGTTGGGGGGTTGGGGATGACACTACGGAGTCCGGTAATGAGTTCCACGCTTCAACAACTCGGTTACTGAAGTCATATTTTTTACAGTCAAGTTTGGAGCGGTTAATATTAAGTTTAAATCTATTGTGTGCTCTTGTGTTGTTGTGGTTGAAGCTGAAGTAGTCGCCTACAGGCAGGACGTTGCAACATATGATCTTGTGGGCAATACTTAGATCTTGTTTAAGGAGTCTTAGTTCTAGGCTTTCTAGGCCCAGGATTGAAAGTCTAATCTCATAGGGTATTCTGTTTCAAGTGGAGGAGTGAAGGGCTCTTCTGTTATATCTTCTGAAACTATATCTTTGCTTTAAACAGACAGGAAGCAGAAGGTGAAGCTAAGCAAAATCACATGAGATACATGTACAACTAGCATGGGCCCCCCCAAGGCTGTCTACTTTCACCACTTCTCTTCTCTCTATATACCAATGACTGCAAACAATACTGATGTTTGCAAATGATACAACAGTGATTGGTGAAACCGCATACGGATGGGAGGTTGATCAACTAGCCTCGTGGTGCAACTGGAACAATCTGTAACTGAACACACTCAAAACCATAGAAATGGTGATAGACTTTAGGAGAAACCCTCCCATCGTGCCACCTCTTACCATACTAGACAATAAAATATCAACAGTAGAGACCTTCAAATTTGTAGGTTCTATCATATCTCAAGATCTAAAATCTTGAGATATGTCATCAAAAATATCATCAAAAACCACAATGCCAACTCAGGAAGCTCAAACTGCCCAAGGAGTAGCTGATACAGTTCTACAGAGAAATCATTGAGTCTGTACAGTTCTACAGAGAAAGCCCCTCTATAACTGTCTGGTTTGGTTCTGCAACCCCAACAAGACCAACACAGACTTCAGAAGATAATCCGAATTGCAGAAAAAACAATTACTGCCAATCTGCATTCCATTGAGGAGCTATATACTGCACAAGTCAAAAAGAGGGCCATGAAAATATTCTCGCATCCTGGACATAAATAGTTTCAACTCCTACCCTCAAAACGTCACTATAGAGCACACCAAGACAACTACAGGAACAGTTTTTTCCCGAACAAAATTACTCTGCTAAACAAATAATTCCATCACCACTGTCAACTATTCACTAAGGCTGTGTTACTATTAAATAAATATTTTTTTTGAACCCTGAAATAAGCCTTTGGCCTTATTGTCATGCACTCAAAAGCCCAATTGGGTTTATTAGAATAGAATAGAATAGAATAGAATAGAATAGAATAGAATAGAATGGAATGGAATGGAATGGAATGGAATTTTATTGGGCAAGTGTGATTGGACACACAAGGAATTTGTCTTGGTGCATATACTCTCAGCGTACATAAAAGAAAAAGATACATTTGTCAAGAATCATGTGGTACAACACTTAATGATTGTCATAGCATTATCAGGGGATGTCTTATTTTTGGGGAAACAGGGTACAGTACATAGAGTTATTTTTATAGAATGAAAAACAATGTAAATCGTGGAGCTTAATGCCAAAATCTGCAGTGAACTATTTGTAAATATTTTTTAAAAAAATCCTTGTCTCTTGTTCTCTCCACATATGTGTTTATCTATTCATACCCATGCGCATGCGCACCTGCGAACACACACACACACAGAGTAAACTCTTTATGAAGCAAAATAATGTAAATGTAAAAGCATTACAGCAAATAATGTAAAAGCATTGCAGCACTAATGAAATAATTGATCTTTCCAGGCACTGCCATTTTGGTTAATGTTTTTCTACTTCTAATTCAATACTGCAGATTTACAGCTTTGATCCAAATCAAACGCTAAACATTTTTGACATTACATGAATAATAATCAAGCATCTCTATCCCAGAGAAAAATTATTTAGCACTAATTAAATAATCTATTTCTTATAAAGACCAGGGGGGTGGGGTGGGAGAGAGATTTTTTAAAATGCCCACTTAAGGATGAATTAGTCTCTGGCCCCAGTCCAAATAGAAACAACAAACCAACAACAGAAAATACTCCTGCGGCTACAAGAGGTAGTGCTGGTATTAATTTGATGCTGCAGGAGGAAGTGAGTTATAAATTTCCTGGGGAAGTTCAAATAGTTCCATCCCAATTATCAGGCCCTCTACCAGAAAATCATGTAGGGCTTGTGTTTAAGCATGGGTAAAAAGGTATTTTTGTTATTCCCAGGGTGATAGATTTGGACTATACTGGAATGATGTATGCTTGATTGTGGACCAACTTGTCCCAAATTTTGTCCATTTATACTAGTCCTGCTCAACTCCTGCATCTAGAGTTGTTAACCTGATCCTACGTAGCTTCTGCTCTGGCAATCTCACACTACTTACCAGAGCTTACAAAACTTTTGCCACACCCATCCTCGAATACAGATCATCTGTCTGGAACCCATACCACATCTCGAACATCAACACCCTTGAAAATGTCCAAAGATACTTCACCAGAAGAGCCCTTCACTCCTCCACTCGAAACAGAATACCCTACGAGACTATACTTTCAATCCTAGGTCTAAAAAGCTTAGAACTGCGTCGCCTAAAACACGATCTAAGTGTTGCCCACAAGATCATATGCTGCAACGTTCTACCTGTCAATGACTACTTCAGCTTCAATCGCAACAACACAAGAGTACTCAACAGATTCAAACTTAATATTAACCGCTCCAAACTTGACTGTAAAAAATATGACTTCAGCAACCGAGTTGTTGAAGCATGGAACTCATTACCAGACTCAATAGTGTCAACCCCTAACCCCCAACATTTCTCCCTTACACTATCCAGGATTGACCTCTCCAGGTTCCTTAGAGGTCAGTAAGGGGCGTGTATAAGTGCACCAGAGTGCCTTCCGTCCCCTGTCCGATTGTCTCTCCTTATCTCATTTATCTTTTCTTCCTTTCAAATATGTTCACCTATACTTTTATATCTTTTCTTCTATTCTTTTCTTTATTTATATTACTATATATCTATTCTCTTCAATGTGTATTATGTATTGGACAAAATAAATAGATAGATAGATAGATAGATAGATAGATGGATGGATGGATGGATGGATGGATGGATGGATGGATAGATGGATAAATAGATAAATAATAAATAGATAAAAATAAATAAATTTGCCTTATTTTGTCCCAGCAGGGGGAGAGCCAAAAGAGAGGAGAATTCACCAATAAAAATGCTGTTACTTTCTTCTACCTTTTGCTGCTTGGGAAACTGTATAAAAAGCAATAAAACACTGTGAAGGCAGTCAGACATCTTCATATCCTACAATAACTTGTCTCTAAGTCCATCAGCAAGGGAAGGATACTGCAAAATCCCCATTCCCTCCTCACTCCTGGGGGAAGGACATTGCAAAATATCCATTCCCATCCCATTCTGGGGCAAGCTAGAGGTGGTATTTGCAGTTCGCCAAACTACTCAAAATTTCTGCTACCAGTTCTCTAAACCAGTGTTTCCCAACCTTGGCAACTTGAAGATATTTGGACTTCAACTCCCAGTATTCCCCAGCCAGCATTTGCTGGCTGGGGAATTCTGGGAGTTGAAGTCCAAATATCTTCAAGTTGCCAAGGTTGGGATACACTGCTCTAAACTACTCAAAATTTCTGCTACCAGTTCTCCAAAACCTGCTGCTGGATGCTGCAAAGTCCTACTTTTCCCATCTCTTTATCCACAATGATATGTTTCTTGATTGAAGGAAAAGATAGCCATCAATTGATGGCCATGATTACACTTTTACAGTACAATCAATCTATTATTTGGGTTAGGGCGTAGGGGACAGTTTCATTTGGTTGATTTAATAACTGTGTTCTGTTTGTCATGTACATTTTGTCTTTATGTAATGCAGAGAAGGAGGGACAGAGAGAAGGATTTCTGCCTTCCTTGATATTTTAACTTTCAGAGCAAAGCAGGGAAGCTGGACATAATCTTTTATCAACTGTCTTGTAACTGAATTACGTTGGTGCTGATAATTCCTAATTTTTAAAAAAAAAAAAGACCGAGTAAGCTTTGGTGTCTCTTGGGAATGGTACAAAGTGATTTGTTATCTAATAGCTCATGAATAAAAGTGAAATCTATTGTTTAGTAAAAGATTACATACTAACAAGCTGGCTGGGAATACAGCTATGTGAGAGATAAAGCAAATCTCCATCCCATGTATCAAGGCCAAATATACAGCAGCTGACACATTGTCCTAATCTGATTATACTGTAATTATTTAAATTGTAACCTAAATGAAAATTACGTTTAACCTGACATTGAACATATAGTTTTCAGCAGCTGAAAAGCAAAGAGAAGAGTAGGGGTCACGTTAAACTGGATTAGCAATGGGACATAAAGTTCACAATGCCAGTATCTTTCCCCATCAGCTTGATTTACATGATCAGAGTCTTACAACACACATACACAACACACACCAGCCAGTTTTTCTTATGCATGCTGTCTGGAATGAGATGGACATTTTGTTTTGTTGTCTGACATTCAGCAAAATTGCAATAGGGTTAGTTTTCACATACAATCATTATTCTATATGTGATGGATATGCTTCTTGCTTACAGCATGTTACGATTATCTCAAACTGCTACACTGGCCTATTATCCTAGCTTGTAACACTGAGGCAATGCCCTAAACTATAGCTTTGAAATAGAGTATAAATGTTCTCTGGATTTCTGGCCTGGCAGCTGAAACGATAAGGCCACGTCTATTTATTCTATTTTATCTTATGTACTCATTGAAGGAAGGATAAGAAGAACTCTGCAGAAATAAATCATTTGATTCATTTTTTTATTAGGTAGCATGTGTATGGAGGAGGAGGGGGGAAGAGGGGGAGAAGAAGAAGAAGAAGAAGAAGAAGAAGAAGAAGAAGAAGAAGAAGAAGAAGAAGAAGAGAAGGAGGAGGAGGAGTGGGAGGAGGAGGAGAAGAAGAAGAGGAGGGGGAGGGGAGGGGGGAGGAAGAGGGGGAGGAGGAGGAGGAGAAGAGGAGGAGGAGGAGGAAGTAGTAGTGGTAGTAGTATTATAGCTTGCTTATGTTCCCATGAAAGCAAATCTTCATACTGCCCTAACATTGGCTCCTTTGGTTACTAAATGGTTCAGAGAAAGTTGAACTACGCATAACTGTCATTGCTGAATCTTAATCCTGGATTCAGAAAATCAGATTTGAAGGATCACAGAAGGAGGCAAAGTCCAATTCAAAGGACAAGTCTTACGCATGCATACATATTCATTAGCTTTGTTGTAGATAGGCTGTTCATTTGTTGATTACTGTGATAACTTCTATTCAAATGACTATCATAGATGAAACACCACAAAATTGGTTTGTACTTTTGAACCACACAGCTGCAGGACTGAGAGACACCTTATGTTAGTGAAAAACAAACATAAACATACAACATCATTATAATAGGTTAGAACAGAAGGAAGGGGAGGTAAAATGACTGTGGGCAATAGAAATTCTATCTTGTTGGTCAGCTGCTCCAACTGAAAACCAGCCAACTTTGAGGGCATGCTGCTGGATCTGGATGGTTAGGACATGATAGCTTGATCAATTTCTTTCCATGAAATAGCCAGGCTTCTTGAGCATGGTCCAAAATTACCCTAGGCTTCTTGCCCAGGAGATTTCAGTGTTTATACTGAGGATATCTAGTTAAGAGTAATTCAGGAATTTCTATTCTCCATATTGCGCCGGATGCAGAGAAAGAACACGGACAAACAATAGCTGGAATTAAATAGGGTCACTTTATTGAGTTAAACCAAACTTTAACGATTATTAACAAATAACCAGGACCTGCAGAGGCCACTAATAACTACTCAGATGCCCCTAATAATTTGATCTCATCAATTTCAATGGCTGAGGTATTCCGTTTCCTATTTTGTCACTGGTTATTGTGAATCTTTCAATAAGTCTAAATATGCTTTTCCAAAATACTGCAGTAATAATTATTTCATAGACCAGTAGGAGGAGCCATAAAGTTAGGTGTGTAATATATGTGAAGAACATTCTCTCTCCTTCTTTGGATTGCTAATTAGATGCAGTAATTACTATTGTCTTCACAACTTGCTAGGGCATTATGAGTAATTACTTAGGGGAACATACTGGAGAGCAATAGTTTGAAACATAGAAACATAGAAGATTGACACCAGAAAAAGATCTCATGGTCCATCTAGTCTGCCCTTATACTATTTCCTGTATTTTATCTTAGGATGGAAATATGTTTATCCCAGGCATGTTTAAATTCAGTTACTGTGGATTTACCAACCACATCTGCTGGAAGTTTGTTCCAAGCATCTACTATTCTGTCAGTAAAATAATATTTTCTCACGTTACTTCTAATCTTTCCCCCAACTAACCTCAGATTGTGCCCCCCTGTTCTTGTGTCAATAGTTTCAGCACTTATATTTTTATAGTGTTTTATTCTCATTATATCCATATTGTTGCATTGTGTAATTCTTTTAATGTTGTAAGCTAGAGATGGATTCCCCCTGGTTTGCCTACTGGTCACAATGATGTCATGGAACCAGTTCTGTTGGCACTGGTCCCTGGGTGCCGCCATCTTTATTTTTTAAAAAAAATGCATTTTTTTTCTTCTGGATATGTGCAAAAGCTGAATTTCTGGCACTGTGCATGCGGTCGCCATCTTGATTTTGGCTTTTTTCCAGAATTTTTGGCACTGCGCAAGCACGCACGGCCACGTGGCGCAGGAGGAAGCGAACCGGCAGTGAGATAAGTTAGAACCAGGGGTGGGCTACTGCCCGGATGGGGGGGGGGAATGCAGTGCGGTAGCAAAAATGGAGCTCCATCCCAGAACACCCAATTTGCACTGAAAGATGTTGAAAGAAAATGCATAAGCCACGGCCACAGTGTGGTAATAAAAAATTTGGTAGCACTTCACTGGTTAGAACCCACCCAGGGTTACTTTGTGATTGAGATTGGTGGCAAATAAATTCAATAAGTAAAATAAACTACTCTCACTTCTAAGGGCCTTTCTTTGCTTGTATCTATCAAAACAAACAAGCCCTGGCAACAACTGTGGTATGCTCCCTATGAACATGTTGTGGTTCCGTCTGAGGCCCCTCAGGGAACGGCTGATCTTCTGTCGGTTTCCAGCTCAGAGGGAGAGGATGAGGAACAGGAGGTGCAGGCAGACGAGGAGGAGGAATCCCAGGCTGAAGAAGAGGGAGGACAGCCAGAGTCCCCCCAGAGGGAGCTCTCCCCAGCAAGCAGCCTGGATTCCTTAGAGGAAAATGCACAAGCCATAATTGATCTGCGACAGAGAAGAGCTACACAGCGAAGGGACCAATTGGCTAGGTACTTTCAGCATTAAAGAGGCAACAGCTGGGTTTGGGTGTGGTGCTCTTTGGAAAGGCTAAAAGGCAGACCCACCCTTCCTGGCTTGTGGAGTTTTATCTTTGAGAGTCTTGGGACCTGGCTGTGAACTTTGGCGTCTTGGAATCCTGGTTTGTGCCTTTGACTACTGAAACCTTGGGGTGGGTGTGCCAGCAAGAAGCTTGCTGTATTGTCTGGACATCAGGACTCTGCTGTAAAGTATTATAGCCTGTCTGTTGGGAAGAACAGGTTTTCCTCTGTGTTTATTTTTTCCAGCTATAAAGTACTTTTGCTTTTACCAGAGTGTCTGGCTGTTTTTTCCAGTTGGTGTTGAGGTCTGGGGGAACCCAGACAGAACATGAACATGGCTTCATCTCAGTCTCATTTACACAGTTGCCTAAAACCATCCTGGTATATAATTATACTTAAACTGGGGTTTACTCTGTGAGGTCAAAAACAATCTACAGCAGTTTCAAAGTATGTAAAATCTGGTGTGCTACACCAACTATTGGTATCTGTCAATGACCCAATAGTGGTGGGTTTTGTTTTGGCTGTTTATTTGTTTGACATAGAATTTTTGCTGTATTCAGTGGAATTGTGGGGATGTAAAAATGCAGTGAGACAGTGGCTAAGACGCTGGGCTTGGTGATCAGAAGGTCAGCAGTTAAGCTGTTCGAATCCCTTGTGCCGCATAATGGAGTGAGCTCCCATTACTTGTCCCAGCTTCTACCAACCTAGCAGTTCAAAAGCACATACAAATGCAAGTAGAAAAATAGGGACCACTTTGGTGGGAAGGCAACAATGCTCCGTGCGCCTTCGGTGTTTAGTCATGCCAGCCAAATGACCATGGAGATGTCTTTCAACAGTGCTGACTCTTTGGCTTAGAAATGGAGATAAGCACTGCCCCCTAGAGCCAGAAATGACCAGCACACCTTTTTACCTTTACCTAAAGAGCCTAAGCCCATACTCTTGTGAAAGCTGAAAAAAGCAGGAGAATATAGATTGGTCAAATCAATTTCTGTGTCCTTCATACAATTGTGGGACTATATTATTTACTTGTTTTGCATCCTTCCTTTATTACTTGTATACGTGCCCACTCAGTGAAGCAGTGGAAGTGATGTTCCGGTGACTGGAGGCTGTTAGGGTCTGGATAGGTGCCAACAGACTCAAACTTAACCCCAACAAGACGGAGTGGCTGTGGGTTTTGCCTCCCAAGGGCAATTCCATCTGTCCATCCATCACCCTGGGGGGGATTATTGACCCCCTCAGAGAAGGTTCGCAACTTGGATGTCCTCCTTGACCCACAGCTGATGTTAGAAAACCATCTTTCAGCTGTGGCGAGGGGGGCATTTGCCCAGGTTTGCCTGGTGCACCAGTTGTGGCCCTATTTGGACAGAGAGTCTCTGCTCACAGTCACTCATGCCCTTATCATCTCAAGGTTCAACTACTGCAATGCTCTCTACATGGGGCTACCTCTGAAGAGTGTTTGGAAACTTCAAATCATGCAGAATGCAGCCGCGCGAGCGGCCATGGGTCTTTCCAGATACACCCATGTCTCTCCAACACTCCGTGGACTGCACTGATGGCCGATTGGTTTCCGGACACAATTCAAATTGTTGGTGATGCCCTACATGGCCTCGGACCAGATTACTTATGGGGCCGCCTTCTGCTGCATGAATCCCAGCGACCAGTTAGGTCCCACAGAGTTGGCTTTCTCCGGGTCCCGTCAACTAGACAATGTCATCTGACGGGGCCCAGGGGAAGAGCCTTCTCTATGGTGGCCCCGGCCCTCTGGAATCAGCTCCCTCCAGAGATTCGCACTGTCCCCACCCTCCTCACCTTTCGCAAGAGCCTCAAAACTCATTTATGTCGCCAGGCATGGGGCAATTTGATCAAGCCCCCTTCCACTGTTTACGAGATGTAATGTTTGGTTGTGAATGAATTGGTTGACTGTTTTTTTTTAAATTATATATGGTATTTTAGTAGTAACTTTTAATTAATTAGATTTGTTGTTGTGTGTTTTTGTACCCTGGGAGCCTCCCCGAGTCTTCGGAGAAGGGCGGCATACAAATCTAAATAATAACAATAAGAATAACAACAACAACTACTACTACTACCTCAAGGCACGAACATACCTGATACAACTTCCTTCTCCTTGTTTCCCCACCTCAGCAACCCCTCTGTGAGGGAGAGTGGCAGTTAAACCTTCAATTGATTGATAAATAAATACTCTGAGGTGGGTTGGGCTGATAGAGAGTAACTAACCCAAAATCACTCAGCCAGTTTTCATGCGTAAAGTGGATTAGAACTCATAATCTCCTGATTTCTAGGCCAGCATTTTAACCACTACATGAAACTGCCTGTATTTATGCCTGTTTGCCTAATTCATCTCTCTTCATGGAGTGAAAGAAAAAGAAAACAAGGGCCACAAAAGATATCTCTGCCTGGAGGGAATAAAAGAGTGAAGAAAGGAGCCAGGGACACATGATTGAAGCCCCACTCATTATTTTTTTAATGTCCTCAGGTTCAGTTTGATACGTATTTTCAAGCTAATGGCATGCGCTTAGTATGTTACAAGCAGCCCCGTCTTTCCTTCAATTGGCAGTTTCACTGAGGTTTGCGGTACTATGAAAATTTGAAAATAGGTTTAAAAAAGTGATTATCTGATATATTTTTTTGAAGGCGGATGAACCAAATAAAATGTCTTAATTGATCAACAAGCCTTAGTTCCAGTATGAAATGTGTTTAAATAGTTCCGCATCATTTGGAAGTGCGAGGTAGCAAATAAAATTTATATGTGATTTACAAGAGTGTCCTCTCAGCTTCAACAAAGTTAGCCCTCAAGTAAGGCATTTAATTCTGAATGACATCGTCCCTGCATGGTTGACTTGCATTTAATTGAAAAACCTGAACCTTACTGTTACAGGATGAATGATAGCTGTTTACATATTTCCAGCAAAAGTACATTTTATTTCCTTCTTGTCCATTGGCAGTTTTTACAGTAAAAAAAACCTGTGCTGTTGGTTTTGCCACAAACTGTCTTTTAACATATGTGATAAATGGTGCTCCACTGCTCTTTCAAATAAGAAAGGCCTTGATATCTTAATAATAATAATAATAATTTATTAGATTTATACTGCCACATCTTGGATGTGGCAGTAGAAAAATAAAGACAAACTGAAAATTAAAATCTAACTGAGTGATGACATCATAAACTGCTTTGATTTGATGGTACGGTGGAATAGCCACTTAATACGTCTGTGGGAAGAGTTTACCAATTTCAGAAATCACAAAGTGCCCCAAACAACATCGCTATAAGGTTAGCACCACCAAAGGTGGTCCTCAAATTACAACATCAACTGAGCCCAAAATTTCTGTTGCTAAGGAAAACATTTGTTGAGTGAATTTTTCCCCTTTGTATGATCTTTCTTGCCATTGTTATTGAGTGAATCACTGCAGCTATTAAATTGGTAACATGGTTATTAAGTGAACATGGCTAGTCCATTGATTTTGCTTGTCAGAAAGTCACAAAAGGGAATCACATGACCCTGGGATACTGCAACTGTTATAAATATGAATCAGTGGCCAAGCACCAAGGGATGCTGCACCGGTCATAAGTATGTAAAATGGTCATGAGTTGTGGCCAGTGGAGCTAGCAGCAGATTCGGAAAGTGAGGAGGTAGGGGAGGAATATGGGCCAGTCCTGGAGTCTGGGGAAGACTCTGATGAGTGCTCTGCATCAGACGCATAGATGGGGGTTCCTCCCGGTTTGGATTGGCTCTTTAGAACTGGTAGTGGAAATTTCCCACTTCTCGCTGAACACAGAACGATGGACAGCTAGACACTCTCTCAAACCAGCTCTCTCAGTGGTGCAATAGGTGCCGCCATTTTGTTTTTTGCTTCTGCACATGTGCAGAAGCTGGGTTTTTTGCTTCTGTGCATGTGCAGAAGCTGAGTTTTCAACACTGTGCATGCACCTGCGTTCCCCCGCGATGCCGGCGGAAGCAAACTGGCAGCAAGGTAAGTTAAAATCCACCCCTGGGCTAGAGTAGTCTGACTTTTATCAGCTGTGTTCTGTCCGAGGAAATTTGCATACTGGCCGCTGATTGGATAACAATCAGCAGCCAGTATGCAAATTTCCTTGGACAGAACACAATGATCATTTGAATGTCGGCTGCTGATTGAATAACAGCAATCATTTGATTACCAGCCGCTGATTGGATAACAGCGGCTGCTGCCAGTTTTAAATGATTAGATTAGATTAGATTTATTGGATTTATATGCCGCCCCTCTCCGCAGACTCGGGGTGGCTCACAACAATGGCAAAAACAATACATAGTGACAAATCTAATATTTACCAATCTAATTACAGTTTTAGGTTAAAAAATTCATAAAAGCAATCCCAATATATATAAAAAACAAGCACACAATCAATCAAACACCAAAACAACATGGGCAAGGGGGAGATGTTTCAATTCCCCCATGCCTGACTGCAGAGGTGGGTTTTAAGGAGTTTACGAAAGGCAAGGAGGGTGGGGGCAATCCTAATCTCAGGAGGGAGCTGGTTCCAGAGGGTCAGAACCACCACAGAGAAGGCTCTTCCCCTGGGTCCCGCCAGACGACATTGTTTAGTTGATGGGACCAGAAGAAGGCCAACTCTGTGGAACCTAACCGGTCGCTGGGATTCATGCGGCAGAAGGCGGTCCCGAAGATATTCTGGTCCGGTGCCATGAAGGGCTTTATAGGTCATAACCAACACTGTTAAAACCACACCTACCCTGTTGAACCGTATATAAAGAGTGCCGTTATTTTAGGGTGCTTCATGTGCTACCCAGCCTGTTAGCAATCCCTTGCTGCCATTCCAGTTAATTGTTAATAAAACCAATTTAACTACAATATGTCCAGCCTGGTGTACCCGATCTAACAAGCTGCCTTTGTAGTCAGACACATGAACAGCTGGAGCCTGTTCCTAGTATGCACATGCGCAGAGCTGCCAGACAAAGGGGAGAACTAAGGAACAGGGGTCGACTTGGGAATAAGGCCACAGATGGACGATGAAGGGCCCCTCCCATAGGGAATAAAAAAGGAGTGAAAGGAGATGGGAGTTTGCAGGAGAAAATTAGTTCGCTTAATTGGTTCATGAATCTCAGAGATTTCTTGCCAAGATATTGAAGATATTGGCCTGGCAGCACTCCAAGCCAGATAAGGTCTATGACTGGAAATGTGACTTTGAAAGACTTCACTGGATGTGAATGAGAAGATGTCACAGTAATTTAATAAAAAGTGGATTTTGTTGGGACAAGGAGTCAGCCACTTCATTGTTTGTGGAATCCTCGGTCAGAACACTTTTTTCAGTGCTTTTGTAACTTTGAATGGTTACTAAATCAGGGCTATCAAGCTCGCGGTCTGCAGGCTGGATGTATCATGTGCTGGCCATGCTCACTCCCAGTTTAGCAAAGGGGAAAAAAGTCCAGATATGTCATGTGATGCCACTGTGATGCCACGGGTTTGACACCTCTGCATTAAATGGACTGTTGTAAGTCAAGGATTTCATGTACATCAAATGTAGGCAAAATAGTACCCTGTTTCCCTGAAAATAAGACAGCGTCTTATATTAATTTTTGCTCCCAAAGATGTGCTATGTCTTATTTTCAGGGGATGCCTTATTTTTTTTAATGAAGAAGAATTCACATTTATTGCTGAACAAAAAAAATGAATATTATATACTGTACAGTAGTTGTCATCACAAACCAGCATAACCGGACAAACCCATGAATCCTATCAAGAATTTCTTACTACTACTGTACCATTATTTCCATGTACAACAATTATACTTTCTTCAAATATATGTTATATATGTTCTGTTCAGGAATGCTATGAAACGAAACATCTCCTATGTCTTACTTTTGGGGGATGCCTTATATTAGGGAATTCTACGAAACCTCTCCTATGTCTTACTTTGGGGGTGACTTATTTTCAGGGAAACAGGGTAACATTGCCACAGGAGGATCACTAAGTGTCTTATTCAATGGTGAGTACCAGTAATAATGGTGAGTAAATGGTTGTTAAGGGAATGGGAAATGGTAATTTAGGGGTTTAAAGTGTTAAGGGATGGCTTGTGATACTGTCCATAGCCAAAAATGGTGTATTTACTTCCGCATCTCTACTTCGCGGAAATTCGACTTTCGCGGGCGGTCTTGGAACGCATCCCCCGCGAAAACTGAGGGAACACTGTATATCATTAGCTACATATTTCCATTTCTCCATTTTATACTTTCCCGAGTTTCTCCTTCCCCATTTTGTATTTTGTGGAAGGGGAATGAGAAAATCAAAGTATGCATGCCAACTTCAGAGTAACCACACTTCATGTGGGAAAGAGGACAGAGCTTATTAGAGGTGAGATCTTCAGTCGAAACATTATTTCATTCTGTAATTGCTTAATGATGATCTAGCTTCCTTCCACACAAGGACAAGATTGTGAATCACGGGAATAAATTGCAAAGCCGTTTCAGGATATATATTTTTTTCCATGGGAGCTATAAGAAAAGACCTTTAAAGATTAATGGTGATTCTAAAATGCAAAAGACAAGGGAAGGGCATGGCAGAATTACATGCAGGCACTTGCAGGTTTGTTAAAAAGCTGATCTACAGATGGTGCCTGTCAGGTGAACTCCAGGGAAGTCAAGAGAGTTGAGCGGAGTTGTCCTAATTGGAAATATGCTTCTTGACTTTGCCAGAGTGGAAGACAATAAAAGGCTTGTTCAGAGGGACAGCAAGATAAAGAAAATGTTTCTGACCAAGGTTCCCGGCTTCTCTTGCTGGCTTCTGCCCTTTGTCCCATTCCATTCTTTTATAATGAGACACTCTCTTCAAGTCACAAGCTTATTAACTCTCACCTCACTGGCTGGATTTGAGATCCACAGACATCTCTCCGGCGCATTTTGGAGAGGTAAATGCACCTTAGCCCCCTGCATGAAACCCAAGGGGGAAAAGATTAGGCAAGGTCACCCATGGGTGCTAAAGTGGAAACCTTAGATAGGCCCTTAAGGAACTGTGTGAAAATAAAAAATGATGCCTCGAAACCGGTGGTCTGCTTTATAACAAGCTGTCTTGCTTCAAAACAAATAAGCACAAGCCACTGCCCCAAACTAAGCCAAAGTTAAATAAAATCAGGCATAGGAAGAAGTCTGCTGAGTCCCAGGGAAAATGTAACAAAGCACATTGGTGTCCCTGAACACCAACCTAGGGAACGAGGCTATAGAAATAAAAGATAGAAATAAAGCCTTGTCATAAATAAGTCTCCAATCTTTATATGGTCTCTGTTTCTCTTGATATCTAACTTGTCTGGGCTAACTACCAAGGCTATGGGTAAGAGTATCTTCTGAGAAGAGAAGCCATGGTTTCATATGTCCTAGAAAAAAATCCATTTATCTAACCTCAATAAATATGGTTTCCCTTTTAGAATGGACTTCTGCTTGGCCAAAAGTTCAGCTCTATAGATTATTCTATTGTCCTCTGTTTAAGACATTGTCTAGAGCAGTGTTTCCCAATCTTGGCAACTTGAAGATATTTGGACTTCAACTTCCAGAATTCCCCAGCCAGCAAATGCTGGCTGGGGAATTCTGGGAATTGAAGTCCAGATATCTTCAAGTTGCCAAGGTTGGGAAACACTGGTCTAGAGTTTCGGATATAAAAGACATTATCTGGAGTCTAGAGCAGTGGTGATATCTAAAAATTTTCTCTACCAGTTCTGTGGGCGTGGCTTGGTGGGTGTGACTTGGTGGTCATGTCACTGGTAGGCATGATTTGGCGGTCATGGTAATGTGACTGAGTGAGTTCAAAAAACAACACTCACATTTCACACACAAACAACACAAAAGCCAGACAACTGACTCACACACAATGCAAAAGCACACACAGTGGCTTCTGCAACAACAAGCAGGAACCTCACAGGGGACTCAAAAACTGACTATCACACTTTACGCAAAAATAACACAAAAGCTACACATCTGACTCACACATAATGCAGAATCAGCTGACCTTCGCACAAAATGGCCATGCAACAAGCAGGAACTTCACAGAGTCACAGTTTGGGCAAATACTGGTAGGTAATTTTTTAAAAATGCTTTTAAAAAAGGTTCCTGAGCTGTGACAATCAGCTTTAAGAGCATTTTTACTAAAGTTCAGAGAACCAGAAGCATTTGTTACTACCGGTTCCGGCAAACCTGGCCGAACCAGTAGCATTTCACCTCTAGTCTAGAGATTTGTTCCGCCCAAGTCCAATATTTAAAGAATGTTAGGACAAATGAACAAGAAAGGTCAGTTGGCTCTTTGTCAGATTAAGCAAGCACTTGAACATCATCTTCCCTGCCAAACTTAGTGAACTGCTTAGTTTGCTATTAATGGTCATGATTTCTCAATTTCCATCTAAGCATCTACATATTTTTGTCTTTCTTTGATGTATTTCTCCTATGTGAGTAAGTCACTCTGCTAATTTATTGCTAGGAGCTTGCTTTTATTCTGACATTCATGGCAATTCCGCACAGCAACCCAAATTGCTTCTCTCCAATGCTGCCGCTGGCTGATTCTCACACCAACCTCAGAAATTCCAGTCTGACTTTGTAGGGGATTGAGCAAAGGGGCTTGTTGGTTCTTCACCTGGACTGCAGCCATTGTAAGATCTGATTAGTCATTCCCCTGCTTCTTGCCCTTCCCATCCCTGCAGGGAAGGCAACTCTTGTTGGTTGGCTTCTGTATCAACTGGTCTACTAGTGCTTGTCTTTTCCTTTTTGGAATTATTCTTTCTTCACTAGTTCCTGTGCTTTGCCCCCGATGTTTGCACACCTGGATGCCTTCACTCCCTCAACCAACCCCCACTTTCCTCATTATTTCATTTGACACCAATAAAGACTCTTCTCCCCCCCCCTCTTTTTTTCTCCTCTCTCTCCCACCCTATGCACCAATATAGTTCCATGCTTCAATAATCAAAGCAATAGACAATAGATTCTTTCCTACTTTCCTCTGTAGGTCTACGAAAATTTTATGGCAAGGAAGAACTGGTCTATTAGGTTCATAGAAGCAAAGTAACAATGTAACTTAAAGATGTTTTCGAAAATTAAGGAACAGGAAGGGGTGCTTTGCAGGACTCTGGGTAGATATAATAATAACAACAGAGTTGGAAAGGATCTTGGAGGTCTTCTAGTCCAACCCCCTGCTTGGGCAGGAAACCCTGCACTACTTCAGACAAATGGTTATCCAACATCTTCTTAAACTTCCAGTGTTGGAGCATTCATAACTTCTGGAGGCAAGCTATTCCATGGAGTAGTTGTTCTAACTGTCAGGAAATTTCTCCTTAGTTCTAAGTTGCTTCTCTCCTTGTTTAGTTTCCACCTAGTGCTTCTTGTTCTATCCTCAGGTGCTTTGGAGAATAGTTTGACTCCCTCTTCTTTGTGGCAACCTCTGAGATATTGGAAAACTGCTATCGTGTCTCCCCTAGTCCATCTTTTCATTAAGCTAGACATACTCAGTTCCTGCAACCATTTTCATATGTTTTAGCCTCTAGTCCCCACATCATCTTTGTTGCTCTTCTCTGGACTCTTTCTAATAGAAAATAAGGGGAACATGAATCCAAGGGAAATCCGAGGGCTGAACGGAGCATAAGCTTCTGGAATTGATGATAAATCTTTCATATAACGCATCATTCTTGGATCAATTATTAGAAGCTTGGTGGTGATGGTTTGTTCTTTGAGCTTTTTGTTTAGTTTCCAAATGTTTCATCACTAGGCTAGGTAATATCATTGGCAGAACGTCAGCTGAAGTGTCTTATTTCAGTTCTCTTCCACTTTTTATTTGTTTGGATTTCTATGCCGCCCTTCTCCATAGAGGTCTTATGTGGTCAGTTGGTTACCTGACCAACTGTCACAGCACGTGAGGGTCATCTGGTGGTGAGGTCACCCTGGCTGGTAGTCATATGGATCAGCTGGACAAAAGCTGGTAAAAAGCTCAGTCAAAACAGCTGGACAAGACAGTAACCATATGCTGAAAGGGAGACTATGCCAGGCATTATAACCAATCAGAGTTGAGGCTGCTCCTAGAATGCAACAAAGCTACAGTATGTTGTGGTTAGCTCTGGCCCAGCTCCTGCCCCAAGGACTGTGGATGTGGGGGAGACATCCACATGCTGCAGGCCTCTTTTGCCCCCGGTGGAATCTGATGATGAAGGCTCCTCTGACCAAGAAGACATGAGCGACATGGAGGAGGAGAGTGTGGCAGACAGCTCAGAAGGGGATCAATTATCTAGCTCCTCCTTGGATTCAGAACAAGAGTTGATGATACAGCCACGCATGCGGAGAGCGATGCATAGGCAGCAACAACTGAGAGATTATTATCAAAGAAAATGAGGCCACCTGTGGTTGGGTGGGACTGTGGTAATTAGTGAGGCTGCTATAAATAGCAGCCTGTGGGTTTGGCCATTGTGGAGGATTATCTGATCATTGTGTTTTGTGCCTGCTTTGCTGACTTTGACCTTTGTGTGCTGATTTCCCCCCGCTTTGACACTAAACCAGAGCAAAGTGTGTTTCACTTTGTGAAAGAAGGACTGTGAATTGCCTCACAGCTGCAAGCTAAGTATCACAGAACTGATAAGGGACTTGTACAAATTACCAGTTTGTTTGGAGACAAGTGCTCTTTGCTATACCAAAAGAGGGCTTAGTTTAAGTGACTTTTCATTATAAAGAACATTGTTTTGAATTTTCAAACGTGTGTGTGTCTGAAATTTGTACCTGTGAATTTTTGGGAGAAGTCTACCAGAGAGCCCGACAGAACACAGTACTTTGAAAGACTTAACCAAGTTGGGAAACAAGGCATGGGGCTTGTTATTAACTGGTGACTGATTGTTTTTCTTTCACTGATTAGTTTAGAAAAAGAAAACTGGAAAAAACATATAATTTTTAAGCTGTCAATTTAGATATTGGAGGGCATGAGTTATGACAGAATAGGACAAACTGATAAAAAAAAGAATAAAACACTGGACTTTTTGAGCAAATTTCTCCAATATCGTTATAAATATGAACTAGACAACTGGGACTTCTTCCTGACTCTCAGTTCCTTGGTGGTAAATATTAATGGTGAAAGATAAAAGTAAAAATCTATAAGTGCCTAAGACAGGAAATTTTAAAAGGCTGTGCATGAAAAATAGAAATAGTACCGCAAATGATCTTCATATAAAACATCAGTCTTTCATTCTGTTAGCCTTAATGATGGATGGAATAATTGGATGAGGCAACCAAGAGGCAATATGTCAAGTTACTAGTGGAAATTTGTACAATGGGTTAGCTCTCTCAGACAGTTACACACATTTTCTCAATGAAAAAAACATCAATGGTCAAACTCAGTTTTGATGGATTTGTCAAACCAAGTAGTACTCCTCTTCCCAATTCCTGGCACAAAGTATTAATGCCTTGCTGAGGCTCTGACATGCTATTAAGGAGACAGGGAAGAATGGCAGATATTTGCCCTTAAGCACAGAAAGATAACAGAGCTAGCAAACGGGGCACATTAATAATTTCTGCAATACAGTTATGCAACTGGGGTGGGGGTGGGGAGAATGGGAAAACATAGCGTATGGCATTGTTTCATGTTGTAATATAGACTGCACCATTCTTTTTCAGATTTCAAATAGGCTTATTTTAAAAAACATGTTTTTCTGCATAACCATTTAAAAAAGAGGAAAAAAAAGAAAGAGCAAACCATGGAATTGGAGATGGATAGAACTGGAAACATACAGTATTGTTTTAAAGATATTTTGTATGAAAAGGATGTGCTCAAATTAGTTTAATTCCCTCTACAATGACAGGACTTTTCAAGATAAGAACAGGAAATGGCCACCTCACCACCAGATGACCCTCACGTGGTGTGACGGTTGGTCAGGTAACCAATTGACCACATAAGACCTCTACGGAGAAGGGCGGCATAGAAATCCAAACAAATAAAAAGTGGAAGAGAACTGAAACAACTTGGGTTGTTGTGATGGTGATGTTAATTATTGCATTTACTTAATGTACGTCTCCTGATAAAGAAATATGGTGCTCTCCCTTATGATCCTTTTATCTTCCTCCTTCAGGTTTCTCAACAAAGTTCTAGTCTATGATATAAGCATTCAATGTCATTTCAAACCAAGAGGGCAATTTTGATGGGCTTGTATATATTTCTGAAGAACCAGCAACTTTCCTCCTATTTCCAAGGCCCCTTAATTTCATTTTTTCACATACATTCTCAAAGTTTCCTCTGACTAACCCTGGAAAAAAATTGGGGGGGGGGGCTTTTCTTCCCATCAGTTTGTATGTGAAAACACCCAAAGAATAATTTAAACTTTATACATAGTTTTTAACAAAGAAAAATCTGTAAACTCCTCCCCCATCCCACCTTTTCCAATATGTTTCTCTCAAAGAAAAGCCATGGTTATAAGTGAGGTATTGTAATCCTGGATCCACATCGGTATGCACTCTAAGACTAATACAGCTCATTAACATTATATTTTAGTCTTTGCAAAGTCTTACTTGTTGTTCTACCATTGGAGTGATCTTTTCCCGTTATCCTGATATAGCTTTCCATAGGACAAATCTACAACACTGCAGTGATGAGACTAGCAATGGCATAGTCTGGTGCAATGGTATGCCAGTTCCTATTGGCTATTTAAATATGCTGGGGGCATGTCTTTCCTTCCATATAGTCTCTAGGCCAGAGGTCTTCAAACTTGGCAACTTTAAGACTTGTGGACTTCAACTCCCAAAATTCTCCAGCCAGCATATACAAGCTATGCTGGCTGAAGTATTCTGGGAGTTGAAGTCCACAAGTCTTAAAGTTGCCAAGTTTGGGGACCCCTGCTCTAGGCATTATAATTCTATTGCTATTTTTAATCTTTAAAAATGATAGAACATTTGAAAGATGGCAGTAGAGGGAATTAGAAAGAACCAAAGACCTCAATTAAAGGAGAAGAAGACTTAAATTTGACTTACTAATGCAGAATGGAATAAAATATTTTAACATTTGACATATTAAAAGATAGACCCAGAAATAGACCCAAAAGTTAATTTTAAGAGTGTCTGCTTCTAAAGATTAAAAGATGCTTAAAAGAAGATCAGGTTTTACTGGACAAAACTTAAACTGGATTTGGGCTTTAAAATGGACTTAAAAACCACAGGATACAAGAAATATATAGAAATAGGTCTTAAACTGGACATACAATAGAAACCAGCTTGTGTTTTCATAATTAAAAGTTACATGCAAATAGCAAACCAAGAGAGTGACCTGGATAATCTTCTTATGTTGGATTTACAAAAGAGGCTTTTTAAAGTTTTGAAGAATGTTATGAGAAAGTGATAAAGAAGAAAGTTTTGAAAAATCAAGTTTTAGGACATTATTTGAAGGGAGTAAAGATGAAGAGAAGAATACAAAGTTGGATTATTTGATCAAAGTTAAAATAGATTGTCTTGTTATCTTTAGCAACCTTCAATTGCCTTTTGCTGAAATGACAAGGTTTTATTAAAATTGCTAATAGTGTTGTGATGAAGGAGGAAATAATTTTTACATAATATTTCCTTTCTTTGTCTTTACTATATACATTTTTCCCCTGTACCTTCTATTTTTATCTTTGAAGTGGTAATTTTTAATAAAATTGCTATTAAAGTAGTCAATTGCCAGTTTTCCAAACAAGATTATATCAGCCCTGATTTTTACTTTACTTTGAGTAGTTTTCAGTGTGTGGAATTATGTTACATTTCATACATTCCATAGGATACTTCTAGTTCTATCAGTCACAAAGTTACTCCTTTGATATAGTTTTATACCAATACCAAATATTAACAACATAAGTTAAATTTTACTGTCAGTCTATTGATCTCCTCATAGGTATTATAAATGGAAAAGACTCACCCAATTCCATCATGCCACATATTGTGGAGAACAATTGATTGCTGGTTGGTGATGCTACATAGAAGAAGAAAGGAGACCAAGAAATCCTTTAATTGATCAGATTGCTAGGGTGCTTAAAGCTCAGTTGTGGAGTCACCACAATTTATATAATATATTTTTCTGCCAATCCAAGAGGAAATAATATTATGTTACCATGTAGAAGACTTCATTATCAGGAGAAGGCAATCGTGATAAGCCACTTCTGCACAGATGCCAATAAAACAGCACGTAGTCAAGAACAGGTAGAAACCACAACATTGTTTTTTATGAATGAACTCTTAAAATGAACTGGTGGTGAAGGAAGGAAGCAATAGTAATTAATTTAAAGGACGTCTTTTTAACAACTCTTTAATCTCTAGTCATTGACTGATTATGTGTTCATGTTGATTCTTAGCAACCACATAGATAGATTTTACTTTGTAACAATCTTTCAGGACTCCCATAGGTGTACCCATTGCCACTTAACTGAGTCTATCCATCTTGGTCATCCTCTTTCCTTCCACCTTTCACAGTATTAGAGGCAGCCTTCTCTAGAGAGCCAGGTCTTCACATAATGAATCTGCAGGCAATAGCAGAGTGTCATGCTTAATTCCATGGCATGGTATCAGGTCCTCTTCCCCTGACAAATGGGCAAAATTACTATTGATGTATGCCTGGTAATTGGAATTTAGATGGCTCTCTGGAGATGCTTGACAGGCTGCAAAGCAGCACTATCAAGCTGGGGGAAATCAGTATATACTTGTAGGTTGTCTTACAGCTGACTGAGAGACTGCTAGGTGCCCCAATGTCAGGCTGATGCAATGTTATTGCAGCCCTAAGACTATTCAAGGCAGATAACTGGTGGACTCTCCAAAGCACCCTATTGCCACACTGGATATTTATTTGTTTGTTTGTTTGTTTGTTTGCTTACCTACCTACCTATTTACTTACTTACCTACCTGTTTGTTTGTTTGTTTGTTTGTTTGTTTATTTATTTATTTATTTACTTACTTACTTACTTACTTACTTACTTACTTACTTACTTACTTACTTACTTATTTATTTATTTATTTATTTATTTATTTATTAGATTTGTATGCCGCCCCTCTCCGTAGACTCTGGGCGGCTAACAACAATAATGAAACAACATATAACAAATCTAATATTTAAAATAATTTTTAAAACCCTTATTTAAAAAACCAAACATACACACAAGCATACCATGCATAAATTGTATAGGCCTAGGGGGAAGGGAATATCTCAGTTCCCCCATGCCTGACTACAAAGGTGAGTTTTAAGGAGCTTACAAAAGGCGAGGAGGGTGCGGGAAATTCTGATCTCTGGGGGGAGTTGGTTCCAGAGGGTCGGGGCCACCACAGAGAAGGCTCTTCCCCTGGGTCCCGCCAAACAACATTGTTTAGTCGACGGGACCCGGAGAAGGCCAACTCTGTGGGACCTAACTGGTCGCTGGCATTCGTGTGGCAGAAGGCGGTCCTGGAGACATTCTGGTTCGATGCCATGAAGGGCTTTATAGGTCATAACCAACACTTTGAATTGTGACCGGAAACTGATCGGCAACCAATGCAGTTCCTCATTTCCACTTCAGATGATAATCAGAACTGCAGAAAAAAACGATTGCTGCCAACCTGCCTTCCATTGGGGACCTGTATACTGCACGAGTCAAAAAGAGGGTCATGAAAATATTTACTGACACCTCGCATCCTGGACACAGTTTCAACTCCTAACATCAAAACGTTGCTACAGAGCACCGCACACCAAGACAACTAGACACAAGAATAGGTTTTTTTCTGCTAAACAAATACTGTCAAACTATTTACTAAATCTGCACTACTATTACTACTAGTTTTTTCCCATTATTCCTATCACCCATCTCCTCCCACTTATGACTGTATGTCTGTAACTTGTTGCTTGTATCCTTAGATTTTTATTAATATTGATTGTTTCCTGATTGCTTATTTGACCCCTATGACAATCATTAAGTGTTTTACCTCATAATTCTTGACAAATGAATATTTTATTTTATGTACACTGAGAGCATATCCACCAAAGACAAATTACCTGTGTGTCCAATAAAGAATTCTATTCTATTCTATTCTATTCTATTTGTTCTGAATTCCATAAGTAGGGAACACAGTTGGAACTGGAAGATGCTGTCTTTCAAGAAGAGGGGGTTAGTATGTTCTCATTTCTGCTGTCCCAATTGTACCCAAGCCCAACAACACCTACCCCCCACCACTACAATTAAAATGTGTTGGGGAGGTTGATAAGCCAGAATGATAGAGAGCTTCATAATTCTTCCCAATCTTCTACCAGTGCAGTTAAAAACTTTAGGAAGGAAAAAAAGTACCATTTATAAGAAAGAGGGATTGGTTGGAGGCAGGTTTTACAGCATATAATTCAAATATATAATTCTCAATCCCGGCAAGCTCTGCAAAAACTGGTTCTACATCTTTTTCAGAGTGACTCACCGGAACAGAGAGAGATTGCCTGGAGATTGCTCTAATTGGTTAGCACCTTACACCATCCTCCCTTCTCAGCTTCTGTTCAGCTCAGTGTTACAGATTTGCATTTTTAAGGTGAAGGAGGTGAAGGCTACAAACCTATGCTGCTTCCCTTGGAGCAAGGCTTTTGGGATGCAATGGGGCTTATTTCTGAACAGAGAATTTTGATTTTTAGTGTACACGATTAAGTACATAAATCTCATACTGTCCATTAAATAGAAGGGGAAGGATGAGAAAGGCTAAAAGGGTACTGGACGCTCAAAGAAAGGGAGAGATCGGGTGATCTATATGATGAGAATATGGAAGCCAGGAAAAAATGTGTGTGAATGTGTGTGTGTATGTTTGTTTGTTTGTTTGTTTGTTTGTTTGTTTGTTTGTTTGTTTATTGGACTTATATGCTTAGCAACCCCCAGAGGACTCACAGCCAAATACAGATAAAATATAAAATGTGAACCCCCAAAAACAATTCTAAACAATTTAAACCCACCATTAAAACAATTAAAACAGAAAAAAGCATGCATATCTCTAAGGGTTGGATCCTGATGGTGCACCATCTGATCAACAGCTCCAGGCCTGCCGGAAAAGCCAGGTCTTTACAGTTTTTCAGAAAGCCAGTAGGGTGGGGGCAATCCAGACCTGGTTCCAAAGAGCTGGAGTGGCCACAGAGAAGGCCTTCCCCTGCAGACCCACTAGCCAACACTGTTTAGCTGATGGGACCCAAAGAAGACCAACTCTGTGGGCTCTTATTGGTCACTGGGAGCTGTGCGTTAGGAGGTGGTCTCAAAGATAGTCTGGCCCTAAGCCATATAGGACTTTAAGGTGATAACCAGCACCTTGAATTGTGCTCAGAGACAAATCGATAGCCAGTGTAGTCTACAGAGGATTGATGAAGTGGAAGTGCATCTAGGTGCACCCACAACCACTCGTGTGGCCGCATTCTGGACTAGCTGCAGTCTCCTAATGCGCTTCAGGGGTAGCCCCATGAAGAGTGCATTGCAATAGTCCAATCGTGAGTAGTGATGGGCGAACCCAATGCTGTTCGGGTTCGGCAAAATTCAGCCAAACCTAAACCGAACCCCGAACTCGAATCCGAATGGGGAATCCCTCCCACGAAGAGATTCCAGGGGCGGAGCTTTGACATCACCGGCAGGTTGCTAAGGACGCCAAGGTAATCACTTCCTGGATTCCATGTAATCCAGGAAGTGATCACCTTGGCGTCCTTAGCAACCTGCCAGTGACATCAAAGCTCCGATCGCAAACACGACCCCGAACTTTGCCCGAAGTTTGGAAAAATTTCAGGTTCGTGTTCGGCATACCGAACACTGCAAAATTTGGTACGGACCCGAATTGTGCAGGTTCGGTTTGCCCATCACTAATTGTGAGGTGATAAGGGCATGAGTGACCATGAGAAGAGCCTCCTTGCAATCCAGATCACTATCTTCTTGCCTACTTTTTGAGGTGTTGTGTCCCGGCAGCCGCTGGATATCCCTGGGTGTTCCCTCTCCTTGGCGGAAAGCCCAGAACAGTGATTGGCTGGCCGAGCCTGGCAGCAGGAAATATAAATAGCTGCCAGGCATGGCCAACCTCACTTCAGACTCAAAGTTGTTGTTGTTAGTTGCTGTCGTTCTTCTCTATAATCAATAAAGCCTATTATCTTTAACCGCTGCCGGTCTCATCATTGCCGGACAAAACATGAGGAATTATTTATTTATTTATTTATTTATTTATTTATTTATTTATTTATTTATTTATTTATTTATTTATTTATTTATTTATTTATTTATTTATTTATTTATTTATTTATTTATTTATTTATTTATTTATTTATTTATTTATTTATTTATTTATTTATTTATTTATATGCCGCCCCTCTCCGCAGACTCGGGGCGGCCAACAACAATGATAAAAAACAACATGTAACAATCCAATTTAATAAAACAACTAAATACCCTTATTATAAAAACCAAACATCACACAAACATACCATACATAACTTGTAATGGCCTGGGGAAGGAATATCCTAACTCCCCCATGCCTGGCGACAAAGGTGGGTCTTGAGTAATTTGCGAAAGACAACGAGGGTGGGGGCCATTCTAATCTCTGGGGGGAGTTGATTCCAGAGGGCAGGGGCCGCCACAGAGAAGGCTCTTTCCCTGGGGCCCGCCAAACGGCTATTACATTATAGCCTGAAATCCAGGAGTACTTTTATTCTTTTCTAAAAGATGCAATTGATTGGGTTTAGCATATGTGAATCCAGTTATATTACGGTATACAAGCCATGGCTGCTGGGCCACCAGTGCATGTGAACAGATCTCAGTAAGCCATAATTTAGCACAACATGTCCTATCTGTTTCCAAATCAAACGATACTGTAAGGGACGGCCTGCAGGACTTTTTTCTTCTCCAGACAAAAGGGGAGGTGGAAACCACTTCCTATAAGCCCTGCTTTTGGTACCTGTTAATTATACACATGCTTCAAATTCTCCAGTAAACCTGGGAAGTTCTGGGGTACCACTCCCCAGGCTGCGTAATACACCACAAAGTGATACTTATTAACACTGGGGTGTATCCTCATTAAATTAGCTTCATTTTTTTTAAAAAAAAATACACACTACGGAAACTGAAAACAAGGGATATTTTTAAGCTTTTTTTTCTGTTGTCAGACGTTTGGAAGGCTTAATGCAAATGCTTTTCAAATTATACCTTTTGGCCCCCACTGTCATGTTTGATCTTGGAATGTGGCAATGTAGGAAGAGCACTAAAATGCAAAAGGATTAACAAGTGGAAGGAAGGTTCTGGGACCTGTTTTGGGAAGGGGAGTAGACCAGGAAAGAGGAAGCTCAGACTGAATCTTTGCAGCATTGGATTTTCATTTGCAAAACAAAGCCAGGAATCACGTTTTAAATAAAGAGGATTGGAATCTGGATATTCCTTTTTATCCTTCCTGGAACTCCTTTTTTCAGCTGATATTCTGTATATCCAGCTGCACTTTAATGAATGCAACCTGGCAATTACTTGATTAATGCATTTGAACCAAAGGTGCTTTTTCAAGAGGCAACTGAACTTTCTTTGAAAAAGTTTCGCTTCTCATGCAAGAAGCTTCTTCGGAGTTGAGGAAGCATCTTGGATGAGAAGCAAAACGCCTTCAAAGAAAAATAAGAAAAATGAGCCGGGGTGACGCAGCAGGTAGAGTGCTGCACTGCAGGCCACTGAAGCTGACTGTAGATCTGAAGGTCAGCGGTTCAAATCTCATCACCAGCTCAAGGTTGACTCAGCCTTCCATCCTTCTGAGGTGGGTAAAATGAGGACCTGGATTGTGGGGGCAATATGCTGGCTCTGTTAAAAAGTGCTATTGCTAACATGTTGTAAGCTACCCTGAGTCTAAGGAGAAGGGCGGCATAAAAATTGAATGAATGAAGAAAGAAAGAAAGAAAGAAAGAAAGAAAGAAAGAAAGAAAGAAAGAAAGAAAGTTCGATTGTCTCTTGAAAAAGCACCTTTGGGACAACTATGACCTGGATGACTAAGAATCTCCATAGACAAATGCACTGGAATATTAGGACTGAGTTCATGCATCGTACTAAGTCATGGTTGAATGATCTGCAGTTTTCTGCCTTCACATATCAAACTAAGCTACTAGATTGGCTTACAGCCAATGGACTGTAAGAGCAACCTTGGGGAACTGGAGTAAGAGCCTCAACCAAGACAACAACCAGATAAAAGAAATTTGAGTCTAGGGCAGAAATGTAATTTGAGAAAGTGTTTCAGGCATGACTCTCTCTTTCTCTTTCTCTTCATTAGATAGAGAGAAGGAGCGAGGGAGGGGGAAAGAGCATTGAGACTTGTTAAGATTCTGTTACTGTAACCTTATAATAAAAGTTGTTAACGGTCATAATTTTGGTTTCCTAGTCCAGTCTACAGTTGACAAGTGTAAGCTACTTTTGGATCTTCCATTCTGATCAACACAAGTGTTGTAGCCTCTAGTGATGGACCATGAGAAGCAGTAGTGTGTGAGTCATTGATGCCATTCTTTCTTTGTAACCAACCACAACTTTCTTGTAAGGAAAGAATAACTCTAAAAGTTCCATCTTGGAGTTCTATGGAATCTGTTCCTAAAATGCTCTGAGAGACTTTTCCTTGTTTTTATGTACCTGTTCAGGTTTTAGCAGTCCTGAAGGGTTCACATTTGCCAGGGGTTCTCTATGAAGCCAACAAGGTGAAATAGTACTTGAGTCCCTACATTCTCAGAAGGGAGGGTTGATGCTAATTCTGTTTTTATCCCCAGACACAAACTCTCTGCTCAGCCCGGATTTTAATAAACTGTAATTGTACTGTACCTTTCGCTGCTCTTGTTCTACAGTTGGCCTAGTTTTTAAAATGCTGCAAAGTGTAAGATTTAATAGTTTTAATCCTACTGAGTACCTCCATTTGGGAATTCATATCCTGTTAAATAGCTAGAAAAATGTTGCTTAAGTGAGAGTACTTTACTTGGGCTCTCACAAGAAGGGGATTAGAGTCAGATGAAAAGAACAGCAGTTCCAAAAATCCAATATCCAGGAAGGGATATTGGAGTTGGCTTGGAAAATAAACTTTGCTCTAGGACAATTATGTATTGGGTGGAAATCAAAGTGCTAAGCAAAGCCCCATCACAGTTATTCTGAGCAGAGACAGGTTACAAGCGGTGTGCCACAAGGGTCTGTTCTGGGTCCTATTCTTTTTATTATGTTTGTGAGTGACATAGGGGAAGGTTTGGTAGGGAAGGTTTGCCTATTTGCCGATGACTCTAAAGTGTGCAATACGGTTGATATTCTTGGAGGGGTCTGTAATATGGTAAATGATTTAGCTTTACTAGATAAATGGTCAAAGCAATGGAAACTGCAGTTTAATGTTTCCAAATGTAAAATAATGCACTTGGGGAAAAGGAATCCTCAATCTGAGTATTGCATTGGCAGTTCTGTGTTAGCAAAAACTTCAGAAGAGAAGGATTTAGGGGGAATTATTTCTGGCAGTCTCAAAATGGGTGAGCAGTGTGGTCGGGCAGTAGGAAAAGCAAGTAGGATGCTTGGCTGCATAGCTAGAGGTATAACAAGCAGGAAGAGGGAGATTGTGATCCCGCTATATAGAGCGCTGGTGAGACCACATTTGGAATACAGTACTGTGTTCAGTTCTGGAGACCTCACCTACAAAAAGATATTGACAAAATTGAACGGTTCCAAAGACGGGCTACAAGAATGGTGGAAGGTCTTAAGCATAAAACATATCAGGAAAGACTTAATGAACTCAATCTGTATAATCTGGAGGACAGAAGGAAAAGGGGGAACATGATCGAAACATTTAAATATGTTAAAGGGTTAAATAAGGTTCAGGAGGGAAGTGTTTTTAATAGGAAAGTGAACACAAGAACAAGGGGACACAATCTGAAGTTAGTTGGGGGAAAGATCAAAAGCAACGTGAGAAAATATTATTTCACTGAAAGAGTAGTAGATCCTTGGAACAAACTTCCAGCAGACGTGGTTGGTAAATCCACAGTAACTGAATTTAAACATGCCTGGGATAAACATATATCCATTGTAAGATAAAATACAGGAAATAGTATAAGGGCAGACTAGATGGACCATGAGGTCTTTTTCTGCAGTCAGTCTTCTATGTTTCTATATTTCCATTGCCATTGTCACGATCACAAACAGAAAAAGGCTACATTGCAAGACACACACACACACACAATGCTTCTGGAGATCACCCCAGACCAGGAATAAGCAACCTTAAATACAGTGATCCCTCGTTTTTCGTGGGGGATGCGTTCTAAGAACTCCCGTGAAAAACGAATTTCCGTGAAGAAGAGGAAAAATATTTTTTTTATGTATTTAACGTGTATTTGGACTTTTAAAACCCACCCTCTGCATTTAACAGTCATTCTGTAATGTTTCTTAGCTGGAACTACATGTGATATCCTACCAGTTGCTTTAATAGAGTACAGTAGTACTGTAGAAGAATTTTATGAATTTTTAATGGATTTAATTAATTTAAGCCCCCTTTGAAAACCCATGAAATAGCGAATCCACAAAAGGTGAACCGTGAAGTAGCGAGGGATTACTGTACTCAGAGCCACAAAGGTCCTAACCGGAAACCTTCCCATTCAATTTTGGAGCTGACCAGAAATCCAGTTCCCCCACCATAGAATCTCCTCCTAGCACAATGTCCTTTTTCTTTTACCTGTCCTAACTGAAAGACCTATCAATTGTGAAGTTGTCCAGCAACAGGGAGCCACAGCAGAGGGATGAATTGGCTGCCTATTTGTTTCCAGATGCAATTCAAAGTGTTGGTTATGACCTATAAAGCCCTACGTGGCATTGGACCAGATTACTTATAGGACCTCCTCCTGCCACATGAGCCCCAGCGTTCAGGTCCCATAGAGTCGGCCTTCTCCAGGTCCCATCATCTAGATCAGTGTTTCCCAACCTTGGCAACTTGAAGATATCTGGACTTTAACTCCCAGAATTCCCCTGCTGTTTTATTACTGTTGTTAGCCGCCCTGAGTCTGCGGAGAGGGGTGGCATACAAATCCAATAAATAATAATAATAATAATAATAATAATAATAATAATAATAATAATAATAATAATAATAATAATTCAATGCCTGGGGAGGGCATTGTCTCCCCTGTCTCCCCGGAGCCCCTTTGTAGGCCAGAAGCAGCCCTTTTCCCAACTTTTGATGGGCCTGATAGGCCCATTTTTCATCCTTCTCAGGCTCCAGAAACTTCCCTGGAGCCTGATGAGGACAAAGACGCCCTCCCACATCACCCTGGAGGCCCTCTGGAAGCCAAAAATGCCCTCCCAGAGCCTCTATGTGAGCCAAAAATCAGCTGGCCAGTGCACACATACGTACTGGAGCTGAGCTAGGGCAACAGCTCATGTGCCACTTGTGGCACTCTTCCCATAGGTTCGCCATCACTGGCCTAGGGGAAGAACCTTCTCTGTGGTGGCTCCAGCCTTCTGAAATCAGCTTCCCCCCCCCAGAGATTCATACTGCCCCCACCCTCTTCACCTTCCGCAAGAGTTTGAAGACTCATTTGTGCCATCAGGCTTGGGGTCATTAGATTCTAGCTCCCTGGCCAATGTATGAAAATGTATGTTTGCTTGTTTGAATGGGAATGATTGGTTTTTAAGAAACCTGGGTTTTAGATGAACTAATTTTAAATTTAATTGGATTTAGGATTTTTTTTGTATTGTTTTTGTATGTTGTAAGCCGCCCTGAGTCCTCGGAGAGGGGGGGCATATAAATCCAATAAATAAATAAATAAATGGAAGAGCCACAAGTTGCTGACCCTTGCCCCAGACTATGCATCCTTCTGGAGCACTTTGGTCCTTAGATTCATGATCTGAATTATGTTTGAGAAGCCCTGTCTTGCATTTTGAAGACATTTCCTGCTAAAGGGCTTTCCAGCTCATGTTCTGTTTTAAGGTGAAAGGTTTTGTCTCTAAGTCCATGGAAAGAGACAATGGCAACACACACACCACATTTATTAATAATAATAATAATAATAATAATAATAATAATAATAATAATAATAAGATTTGTATGCCGCCCCTCTCCGAAGACTCGGGGCGGCTCACAACAACAACAATACAATATACAGAGTACAAATCTAATATGAATTAAAAACAAAATTTAAAACCTATAAATATTAAAAACAATCATTACCGCACAATCATACCATTCTCATGGAGTGCATTACAGTCAGGAAAAAAAGGTGGTAGTGGGGGGAAGAGATAATTATTCCCCGCATGCCTGGCGACATAGATAGGTCTTCAACATCTTGCGGAAGGCGGGAAGAGTAGGGGCAATTCGAATCCCCATGGGGAGTTGGTTCCAGAGAGCTGGGGCCGCCACAGAGAAGGCCCTTCCCCTGGGTCCCGGCATTGTTTAGTCAACGGGACCCAGAGAAGGCCAACTCTGTGGGACCTGATTGGCCACTGGGATTCGTGCAGCAGAAGGTCAAACATGCAAGTGATGATATTTAAACATGTTTCATACAAACTTTTAAAAAACAATGGACATTTGATATATATTCAACTGCATCCCTCCATTTTGCCTTTTTGTTTGGTAGTTAATTTCTTTTTTCTTTTTGTCATTAGTAAAAGTCTTTCCCTAAAATACTCTTTTAAAATGGTGTTGATGGATGTATTGCTACCTTGCACCAGCTAAGCATACCAGCTTGGCTCTGGCATTATGATGCTTATGGGAGTCCAGGAGGAAAGGAAGGGCCTTGCTTAGGACTTCCTCAAGTCAACCATCAATCTTTTTGGATTCAGCTGCATTTGCCTTTGAAAAGACATCTGCCATCCTCTTTAAAGAGCTTGGTCCAAAGCCAAATATATCTCAGTCTCCCCTAGAGAATGTAACATCATTGGTTCCATTGCTATTTCTAAGCAATATCTCCAATCTCTTCATATAAATACATCTTTCAGTACATTTGACTAAGGAAAGAATATACAGTAGCTCAAAACGCAGTCTTTAATCATTCTGTCTGCTTTATAGCGTTGCCAGGAAATGATCTGCCAGGTGCTAAATTTAGTTAATGAGTTAATTAATCAAGTTATATTTATATATCCTTTAGGTTTGAAACAATCTATATCCTGGCCCATATTTCAGGTTCAGAAACAAAATTATTACAATATTTTTAAACAGGTTAAGGGGAGGCCAAAATAAATACGTTAAAAAATAAAAAAGGACTAAGCAAAGGTGGATGTTTTCAATCCAATAGCTTCCATGGAGAGATTTATGTGTGTGTTGAGTAAACCTGAACACATACTTAATCACACAATGAAATCAATGGAACTTTTTAAAAAAAAACTGTGCCAATTCCCTATGGATATATAGCTTTTAAATATATAAAAACTGAAATAAGCAAACTCAAGTTCACCTAATTTTGGTTAGATTATATCGAATGCTTAATGTTTTCGGGGTAATTTTTTTTCTCTCTCAACATACATTCAAATAATACAATATATTGTCTAATTTTCCATGAATAAAATGCGGTATTTTGTTAGTAACTAATATCAACCGTCAAAAAGTTGCAAATTTGTTTTCTAATTTTGTCATCCAGTTACATACATTTTCTTTTAAATTCCCTCCTTAATGTTCCTTCAAAAAATATAACATCAATCATATTTCTAACTTATTAACCATTATGCCATAGTGCTTCCTTCCTTCCTTTATTAATTTTTCTATAAACTAAGAAAACCTTGTATAACTAATCAGATGTTGACAAAAGGAAATTAAAAGCAAAACATAAACATACAAAAATTTCAGACTTCTTCCCCCTCTAAGTAGCACATTTACCTAATCTGAAATTTTAGAATTATTTCAGCCCATCTAACATTTAGCCAATTAATACTTATCTACGTTTCTTATTTAATTGTTAATCTTAAATTTCAGTCAATTTGAGAAAAAGAAAAAAAGAATAAAGTTTCCAAATATTCTCTGTTTTCAATCAATTAAAAATCATTAATCTCCCCAACAATTCTAAACTCAATTACACTTATACATTAATCTAAATCAGTATCTCCTACTACATATTTTATTATAGTCAATACTAATAACTCTATTAATATAGGTCGTCAATTCCTAAATTCATAAGAAAATAATTAAAGTTTAAAAAAAGAACAAACAAAAAAATACTCCAAACTTAATCAGCCCTTTTCAAACTCCAATTTCTTTAATCTGAGCAGAACTTTGAATCGAACCCCTTTCTTTTTTATTGTTTGTATCCCCTTTTAATCCCCTTTTCCATTTTATTCTTTGTATTTCTTCTCTTAACACCTTCAATTTTTGCAAATATCAGCTTTTTATATTTTTCCAGCCAATCGCTTTCAATATTGCTTTCTTTTTGAGTCTGGTCAACCTCTAGCTCCCAATCACATCCTTTCAATTTTTCCTTTGTGCTAGTTTCAATATATTCATAGTAAAACATGCGATCAACAGCCCGATCATTGACAAAACAATTCTTAATGGTTTTTGCAATGTCATTTGTTAAAGTAACAAAGTCATCCAATTTAATAACAAGTTCTTTAATCTGTCCGTTCTCTATCTTGCCAGTATCTTGTTTTCCATATCCTCCTATTTCTCCTGCAGAATCCTCTGCTCCACTTTTCTCTTTTAGGTCATTCGCTTCCTTTGTTTCTCTAATAATTCCTGTAGAGTCTCTCATTGATTCTCTAAATTCATTCATAATTACTCAAATATCATTACAAATTTCTCTGATCTCCTGAATCTCCAATTTCTCCATATCTGTAGAAAAAATCTTTTATTTTTCCAGCTGTTTAGAAAAAAGAAAATTCTCTTAAACAGCCCAATATGTTACGTCCACGAATTTCATGAAATGTAATGCAGCTTCAAGGATTTTTTTTTCTTCAAGAGTTCGTTCAAAGTTCAAGTCCAACTCAGAGTTACCACAATCAAAGCTTCTTCTTCTTTTCAAAGAATGTCTGTCCTCCAGTTAGGTTCTTTTTTTTCTTTTCCCAAGGCCAAACAACAAATGTTAATTGAGTAAGCAAATAATTATCCCACCAACAAACCTTCTTCCAATAGATGGCAGTACCATTAATCCCCCCCCAAAAAAGGAAAAAAGCCTTAATTCCTATTTTAAAATGTTTAGCCCAAACAGGGAAGGAAGGATTCCGAAATTTAAACAACTTAAGTTCTTTTAAATCAAATCTTAATCAGTCTAGGCATCCAAAAGTCACCACCTGGATCTTAGCTGTCGCTTTCTAATCAAGTCAATAGAGATTGAACAGTTCCAGTACTAATTAGCCGCGTTGCTCAGCTTCCTTGTATTTCTTTCCTAACTCACAATTTTCGTCCACTCAACCTCCTGAACAACTCTTAAGAAATCCCTTTCTTCTTTCCAAATGACTTCCAATATAGTAACAACTTTCTTCCTGATATGTAGTTGAGCCGCATCTATGGCGACTGAAGCCACTTCACACTGCCAACGGTGGAGGCTCCAGGCAGGGTATTAGTGGGGTATGATGACCCCAAAATGAACCCTCTGCCAAATCCCCTTCTTCACCTTACCTTCAGGGAGGCTTTGGGCCAATTCAGAAGAATCAGCAGCCCCAAACAGTGGCGATTCAGATATCCCCCCACCGGAGCATAGGAAATCCTGTCTCACCGGGCCGATGACCACACCCCTCCTGAATGCTTAAGGTTTTAAAGCATATTTAGCCACACCATGTTCACTTAAAGACTAAATAAAAATTGAAATGAAATGTTAGGAAGAACTATTTGTAGGTGAAGTTCTTGGAGATTTTGTAAATTGGAGAGCGAATAAAAGAATAACACTAAGCTTTTGGGATTTGCTACTGTATGATACATTATATCCCATATGGTATAATAATGCCTATAGGAGAGGAATTAAAAACACAAATTTGTGTTCGGATAATCAAATACAATATATGATGTCTTGTCTCAGCCTTTCTCCCAAAATATTTTGGGCAACGTAATAAGATTCCAAGTCTACAGATCCAATTCTATTTAGTCAAGTAGCTGGACTAAGAGTAACCAGAGAATATTCAGTGAACTTTTAGTGGCACTTTGATCCTGGAGTTCACTGACCCTTAGACTTCCCAAACTGGTGCTACTACCTCGCTACCTATCATTTCAACCCAACTTGGTTGATTAGTGAGCAATGATAAAAGCAATTGTACATTTTCCTTGGGCAATTCCTTGACAAAATCTGTTTAAATCATTGTGCTTACTGCATAAAATTAATAGAACATCTAAATATTGAATTCCTTCAGTTGAAAGTGGTGGCATAGTGGCTCAGTAATTAAGACACTAGACTTGTTAAGCCAGCAATGCAAGTTCGAGACCCAAGCACCATAGGATGGAGTTAGCTCCCATCCTTGCCTCTGCTCCTGCCAACCTAGCAATTTGAAAGCAGGCAAATGCGATAAATAGCTATCACTTTGGTGGAAAGATGACACTGCTCCATGACATCATGCTGGCCATGTGACTGTGGAAATATCTTTGGACAACACTGGCTCAATGGCCTTGAACCAGAGATGAATACTGCCCCCTATATTTGGCAATGACTAGCAAAGTAAGGACTCCTTCATCTTAAAAAAAAAACAGTTGAAAGACCCATCAATGATAAAGAGTGCTCAAATTGATTTTGTTTTACTTCTCTTAGTTTCTTAGTTACTTCTTCTATCTCTATTAATTCTAGTTTGTGTTTTATCAGCATAATTTGTTGCCTTATATTTGGGTTTCCTGGGTCTTTTTGGGATTCTTTTTCTAATTTTCCTAATTTAAATATCCACTCTTTTTGATTTTGTCTTTTTTCCTTGTTTTTTCTTGATTTATAGGCTATTGTTAAGCCTCTTTGATAGGCTTTTGCTGTATCCCATAAATTCTGGAGGGAGGTATCTGGATTGTTATTTTCTTTTAAAAATAATTTCATTTCTCTTTCAATCCAATCTATATATTCTTGTTCTTTTAATAATTGTAGATCTAATCTCCAACTCCTATTTTTTTTCTCCTCCTCATTCCATATAATTTTTATTGGGTTATGATCAGCCCAATCGTTTTTATCAATTTGAATTCGTTTTATTAAGTTTCCTATCTTATTATTAACCCACGCCATATCAATCCTAGACCAACTTTGGTGCGCATTGGAGTAGAATGTATATTCTTTTTTATTTTGGTTCCTTGTTCTCCAACAATCCCTCAGGTTTAATTCTTCACACATCTGATCAAACGTTTTTGGCAGTACTTTTCTTTTTTTATATCGATTTTTATTAGCACTTTTGTAATCCTTAATGGGATCGATAATACCGTTAAAGTCACCTATCATGCAAATGTCTTCTACTTCTAATTCAATCAGTTTCTGGTGCAAGTTATAGAAGAATTTTTTTAAATTTTTATTTGGTGCATAAATTACTACTAATGATACAAATACATTAACAATTTTAACTGTCATGATTAAAGTTCTTCCCTTTTTATCTGCATATATTTTCCTTGGATCTAATTCTTTTTTAACGTAAACTGCAATCCCTCTTTTTTTGTTATGTGATAAGGACGTAAATACTTTCCCAATTTTCTCATTTTCTAATTGCTTTTCATTTTTTTGTGGAATGTGTACTTCCTGTAGACAAACAATGTCTAAATTTTGTTTTTGTAATTTATTGAATATACTATTTCTTTTCATAAATGAGTTTAAGCCATTTACATTAATTGAAATTAATTTAATTTCTGTTCCCATCCCCCTTTAATTCCTTATTTGTCTTCTGTTTGTCCTGTTTTCTTTCTGTGCTCTTGTCAATATTCTTTCTTCCTCCTGTACTATATCTTTAGAAGTTCCTTCTTTCCCGCTATCTGATTCTACCTGGGGTTCTTCTATCTCTTTTTGACTTCCTGTTTCCACCCTCTCTTCCGCTATTAATTCATCATAAAATTCTTGTGCCATTAGTTCGTTATTTACTTTTATTTTTTTCCTCTTCCATGTGATAAGCATCCCCTCCGGAATTAACCATCTGAAGGTAATTTTACTTTGATTTAACAAATCTGCCAATGGTCGGTATCCCCTTCGAAAGAGAGAAGAAATTAATCCAACAATTAACAGATAAAAAAGAAATAACACATTACCAGTTTAAAAAAAAGAAAGAAATTGCATTAGAATACTATAAAGAATTGTATAGTGAAGAAAATATTAAGGAAGAAGATATATTAAAATATTTAGAGACATGTAAAATCAATTTAATAAGTAAAGAAGATAAAGAAATATTAAACAAAGAAATAACAAAAGAAGAATTGGAAAGAACAATTATGAAACAGAATAATAATAAAACACCAGGCCCAGATGGCTTCCCAATTGAATTCTATAAAGCAACATTCCATGTAACGGGAGAATTATTATTAGAAATTTATAATAAAATGTTAACGAACGGAGAATGCCCGGTATCATGGCAAGAAGCTAACATAACGCTGATACATAAAGAAGACACAGATCCAAAGTATATTAAGAATTATAGACCAATATCTCTGTTAAATGTAGACTACAAAATTTATATGGCAATAATAGCAGACAGATTTAAAAAAATATTAAACAAAATAATACACTCTGATCAGAATGGTTTCTTACCTAACAGACAAATTAGAAATAATATAAGAATTACATTAAATATGCTAGAATATTATGAAAGCCATAATGATAAGGAGTTTGCAATGCTATTTCTAGATGCTGAGAAAGCCTTCGATAACCTCAATTGGAACTTTTTCAAAAAATTAATAAATACTATGGATTTAGGAGAGAACTTTGAAAATACAATAAATAAAATATACTCCAAACAAAAGGCAAGGATAATTATAAATGGAGATTTAACCAATACATTCGATATTAAAAAAGGAGTGAGACAAGGCTGTCCACTATCTCCCTTAATATATATAATGTCTATAGAAATACTATTAAACCGAATTAGAGAGGAATCATCAATACAGGGCACCCAAATTAAACAACAAATTTATAAAACACAGGCCTTCGCTGATGATCTGGTCTTCTTCTTAGAGAATCCAGTTAGCTCAATGATATATTTAGTAAAAGAATTAGAGAACTATGGGAAAGTGGCCGGCTTAAAAATAAATAGGAACAAAACTAAAATATTAACCAAGAATTGTAATCAAGATTTAAACAAATTATTAATAAAAGAAACAGGTTTTCAAATAGAAAAGAAAATTAAATATCTAGGGATTTGGTTTACGACAAGGTATTCTTCACTGAAAGAACTAAATTATACAAAATTATTAACAAAAACAAAAGAAGATTTAGAAAAATGGTCAAAGTTAAATCTATCCTTAATGGGAAGGATCAATACAATAAAGTCTAATATACTTCCAAGGTGGCTCTATCTCTTCCAAACAGCACCAATACAACTAAACAAATCGTTCTTTGCTAAAATAAATAAAATAATTTCTAAATTTATCTGGTGCAATAAAAAACCTAGAATAAACATGAAAGCCCTACAAGATTTAAGAACAAGAGGAGGATTCGGTTTACCCAACTTAGAAATATACTACCAAGCCACTAAATTACTATGGATTAAAGAATGGGTCAACCTTGAAAATCCTAGAATTCTAACAATAGAAGGCCACGATATAAATGAAGGATGGCACGCACATTTGTGGGAAAAAGAACACTCAAAACATTCTCACTTTAAACAACACCAAATTCGGAATACACTATTGACACACTGGCGGAAAGTCAGGAAAAAATACTATAATGAAATTCCCAGATGGCTATCCACTCTAGAAGCTCAAATTCATCCAAACATAATAAGCCAAGAACAAAAAATAACCTACGAAGCCCTATTAAACACTAAAGGAAGTATTAAAACTAGAGAAAGACTTAAAGAGGAAGGTATAGTAATAGATTGGCTTCCATATTACCAAATTCAAAGCAGATATAAAAGGGACTTGGTACAATTTGGAATATGTAATAAACAAAATGAAATAGACAAAATATTGACAGGATCTGACAAAAAATTTATAACTAAAATGTATATTTATCTATTAAACTATGAAAACATTGAAGAAATTGTTAAACCTAACATGATATCTTGGATGACCAACTTTGGATATGCAATTCAGCTAGAAGACTGGGAAAAACTATGGTCAGTTAATTATAAGATGACTTTGTCAACACCATATAAAGAAAATCTTTATAAAATGTTCTTCCGATGGCATTATGCGCCAGCACGCCTAGCCAAAATGAATGTAAACATTAGTAACAAATGTTGGAAGTGTAAAAAAGAAGTGGGAACATACTACCACATATGGTGGCAATGTAACGAAGCAAAAAAATTTTGGATTCAAATTAGGGCATGGATGGAAGAAATATTGGGCTATAAAATTGAAATAAAACCGGAAATGTATTTATTAGGCATGATTAGAGGCAAACATAGCAAAGAAAATTACTACTTAATAAATCACTTACTTACTGCTGCAAGATTAGCATATGCACAAGTCTGGAAACAAGACAAGATTCCAAACAAAGAAACGGTAATTAAAAAAATATTAGACTGCGCCAAATTTAGCAAATTAACATACGAAATTCAAAACCAACAAAATAAGGACTATTACAAAGTGTGGGAAAAAATTTACAACTGGGTGGAAATCAAGAAAAAGGTATAGTAAATAGAATTGTTAAAAAATAAATCTTGTAAATATATTAAGTGTAAATGTTTAATGTTGTATTGTTTGATGTCTAAATGTTTGTAAGTCATATAAAATAAAATAAAAATATTTAAAAAAAAATCTACTTATTACAAAAAAAAAATGATAAAGAGCTGATGATGGATGGTGTTAGTTGTCTTAAAATTTCTGTCTTTAACTATCTTTATTGCTATGAGTAGTATTTCTCTATAAAGCCTAGACAATGCTTAGGGTTAACATCAGGGTTATGATTTCATTCTGTTTGAGTGAAAACTAAAAGCCTATCTGGACCTCATGGATTGGAAGGGTAAAGGAATACCTGTGGTTAAGGGGGCACAATGATTCAATGGTGAAAGATGCTGAGCTTGTCAGCTAGAAAGCTGACAGTCTGGGTTCGAGACCCAAGAGTTGCGCAACCGCGTGAGCTCCTGTTATATATAGAGAGAGCTGGGGTGGCACAGTGACAGTGATGGGCTCCTACGGGAATGGCCAGGAATTCAATTCCGGTAGCAAAATTTGGAGCTCTACCCCAGAGCACCCAATTTGCACTGAAAGATGTTGAAACAAAATGCATAAGCCACGCCCACAGTGTGGTAGTAAAAATTTTGGTAGCCCATCACTGCACAGTGGTTAGAGTGCAGCACTGCAGGCTACTTCAGTTAACTGCTAATTTCAGCAGTTCACATCTCACCACCAGCTCAAGCTTGACTCAGCCTTCCATCCTTCTGAGGTGGGTAAAATGAGGACCCAGATTGTTGGGGGCACTATGCTGATTCTGTAAACTGCTTAGAGAGGGCTGTAAAAGCACTATGAAGTGGTATATAAGTCTAAATGCTATTGCTATTTGCCACACCTAGAAGCTTGAAAGCATGCAACAGCAAGTAGATAAATAAGTAGCATTTCCATGGGGGAAGTAGAAGCATTCCGTGCACCTTGTCATATAATCATGCTGGCCAGGTGACCACAGAAATGTCTTTGGACAATGCTGGCTCACCTGGCTAAGAAATGGAGATGAGTGGAAACTTTCCCCTAGAGTTGGAAACAGAAACGTTTTACCTTTACCTTTAAATAATACCCTTTGGGGGCCTCCAGATTTCAAAGCTAGGTATCTCCAGGAAATTCTGTTTGCCTTGGTGCAGGGATGTCAAAATCACAGTGTCATGTTATCATATGACATATTGTGACATTCCCCCCTTCACTAAAATGGAGATGGGCATGGACAGTGGGTGATGAATCTGGCCCATGGGCTGCAAATTTTACACCCTTGCCTTAATGCAACTAGACCCTGCTTTATCCAAGTTCTTCACTATACAAAATACTCTATTTATGCTTTTCCAGTAAAAAGCCAATTTTGCTAATTTTATCCATAGCTATGATGTATATAAGTCATTGGGCACTTTCTTCTTTAAGGTTGTCTTCTTTAAGGTTGTTCATCCCTTAATTTTTAAAAAAATCTGTGGTATTCAATATATTTTTTATTTTATTTTTTTAATATACTTTATTTATAAATACAAAGAAAGAAAAAAGGGAAAAGGGGGGGAAGGAAGGGATGAACAGAAGAAAAAAAGGGGAGGTAGGGAAAAATAGTAACATTATACATCATACATTATACCTCATAAGACGTAAATTCCTTAGTATCATTATAATGTTTCTTAAACAATGTAAATAAACAGTATCCTTATTGTTACCAACTATATCTTAAATTATAGTAGTAAATCTTACATCTCGTTTCCAATAAGTTATCAATTTCTAGTACATGTATATATCTATATATATTAGGTAATAGTAGATAAGTAAAGGTATTTTATAAAAGAAGAAAGTAAAGGGAGAGGAGTACGAAGATTTTATTATTAATCTTGGTAAACAAATAGACAATGCCTGCTGGGAAGGAGAGAGTTATATATTTGTAATTTATACTAAATTTGGTTTCTTCATGCCTTCAATGTTCATCCCTTAATTTACTTTTCAATCTGTGGTATTCAATGTATTTTTTGTTATTAGTCTTGGTAAACAAATAAACGATGCTTGCTGGGAAGGAGAGAGTTATATATTTGTAATTTATACTAAATTTGGTTTCTTCATGTCTTCTAATAAAAAATATTAAAAGGTTGTATAAAAGATTCCCTCTTCCCCTTCCTTATGAGGAAGATTGCAACCTCCAATTTGAAATCTGAAGTGGCACAATCCAGGAAAAACCTCAGGTCATATTATTATTATTATTATTATTATTATTATTATTATTATTATTATTATTATTATTAATTGGATTTATATGCCGCCCCTCTCCAAAAATTTGGGGCGGCTAACAACAATCATAAACAGTATACAATAATAATCCAATACTAAAAGCGAATTAAAAATCCCTTAATATACAAAACCAAACATACATACAAACATACCATGCAAACAATTGTAAAGGCCTAGGGGGAGAAGAAATCTTAATTCCCCCATGCCTGGTGGCAGAGGTAGGTTTTAAGTAGCTTATGAAAGGCAAGGAAGGTGGGAGCAATTCTAATCTCTGGGGGGAGTTGGTTCCAGAGGGCCAGGGCCGCCACAGAGAAGGCTCTTTCCCTGGGTCCCGCCAAGCGGCATTGAAGGCTTGAATGCAAGCAAAGCATCTGGGCTTATGGCTTAATCGGCATGCTTTATAAAGGGAATTAATTTTTCAATGCCGATTATCTGCAAATATTCAACTTTCAACATGGAAAAAAACATTTCAGCCCTGTTCATCCTTCAAGAGGCACAATCAACCTAAAACTCTATGCAAGCATTTGTATTGATGAGCTGTGGGCTCCACATTGTTCTTTTCTGGGAGAAAGAGGGAAACTTAATTTGAAAATGGCTCATTCAGCACTAGCCTTACCACATGAGTAACTTCACACTTTATCTTCCCTTTGTGTATATCAGCTTTTAGATTTCCAAGGGCTAAAGCAAAAGACAAGCCACCAAGAAAATCAAATTGTTGTCTCCAAAGAACGGTGCATGCATAATAGCTTGGAGTCTTTATTGATAGAAAGTGCAATCTGTGTCTCGCTTCAAACTTTCGAGTCTTCTCAGATAATTTATTGAGCCTCTTCTCTTTGCAGATGAGAAATATATTAATGCCTCCCAGGTAAAATCCTTTCAAATAGTTTCATAGAAAAGGAGAAGGAAGGGCCTGGATCGTTGCTGGCTGCACAGAAAAAGACCGCAGGGATCTGTATCTAAGTTAACAAAGACAGCCTTCGCCCATTGTCCTTTTTCTCCCACAAAGAAGCTGCTAGGAGACATTGTGAAGCAGAGAGATCTTCCAGCTGAAGGTGCAAACCTGGTAGTTGTTCTGTCGGGCTCTCTGGTAGACTGCTCCCTAAAATTCACAGGTACAAATTTCACACACACACGTTTGAAAATTCAAAACAATGTTCTTTATAATGAAAATTCACTTAAACTAAGCCCTCTTTTAGCATAGCAAAGAGCACTCGTCTCCAAACAAACTGGTAATTTGTACAAGTCCCTTATCAGTTCTGTGATACTTAGCTTGCAGCTGTGAGGAAATTCACAGTCCTTCTTCTTTCACAAAGTGAAACACACTTTGCCCTGGTTTAGTTTCAAAGTGGGGAAAAATCAGCACACAAAAGGTCAAAGTCAGTAAAGCAGTCACGAAACACAACGATCAAATAATCCTACACAATGGCCAAACCCACAGGCTGCTATTTATAGCAGCCTCACTAATTACCACAGCCCCACCCAACCACAGGTGGCCTCATTTTCTTTGATAATAATCTCTCAGTTGTTGTTGCCTATGCATCGCTCTCCGCATGCGTGGCTGTATCATTAACTCTTGTTCTGAATCCAAGGAGGAGCTAGATAATTGATCTCCTTCTGAGCTGTCTGCCCCACTCTCCTCCTCCCTGTCACTCATGTCGTCTTGGTCAGAGGAGCCTTCATCAGCAGATTCCACCGGGGGCAAAACAGGCCTGCAGCATGTGGATGTCTCCCCCACATCCACAGTCCTTGGGGCAGGAGCTGGACCAGAGCTAACCACAACAGTAGTGAAGTTAGATGAGTTATGAGCAGTGGTGGTGTAGTGGTTAGAATGAAGTATTGAAGGCTAATTCTGCCGACTGCCAGCAATTCGATTCTCACTGGCTCAAGGTTGACTCATCCTTCTGAGGTCAGTAAAAATGAGGACTCAGATTGTTGGGGGCAATAGGCTGACTCTTAGAGGGGGTTATAAATCCCTATGAATGAATAATGTCTAGGGGCTATTGCTAGTGCTATTCCCGTTGAGCCCTTGCCATCATAACCCAAAGGTTGTGCAATATGTGCAGCTGGCAAAGAACCCTTTACCAGGTAGTGATTCCCACTCCTCACCCAGAAATATGGAAGTATATAACTTCAAAGCCTTGTACTCCCATTGCAGGGGGGTAATTCTCACTCTGACTACAAGCTCCTAGAGGTCCCTTCAAAGCAACATAATTAGGTAAAAGAACCCAAATATAGAATTACTGGTAGGCCAATACTAGGAATCTGGAGAGCAATGGAGACTTGCCAAAATGCTAAACACGGGAACAGAAAGAAATAGGTCATATATTAATAGAGTTAGAAGGGACCTTGGAGGTCTTCTAATCCAAACCCCTGCTCAAGCAAGAGATCTTATACTATTTTGGATAAATGGTTATCCAGTCTCTTTTTAAACCAGTAATGGAGCACCCACAACTTCTGAGGTCAAGCTGTTCCGTTAGTTGGTTGTTGTTATAATTAAGAAATTTCTCTTTAAATCCAGGTTGCTTCTCTCCGTGGTTAGTTTCCTTCCATTGTTTCTTGTCTTGCCTTTTGGTGCTTTGGATAATAGTTTGACCTTCTCATCTTTGTAGGAGTCCCTCAAATATTGGAACAATGCCTTCATGTCTCCTATAATCTTTCTTTTCATTGGACTAGACATAACCAATTCTTATAACTGTAATGTTAGCAGGTTGTTTCTATTTATTTTCTTGGATGGGGTGGGGGAGGAAAAACTGTATTCTATTGTTACCAATATTTACAATGATCAAACAAAAGGTATCAGGTAATGTTGTGGTTAGCTCTGGCCCAGCTCCTGCCCCAAGGAATGTGGAGGTGAATGTGGGGGAAACATTCACATGCCACAGGCCTGTTTTGCTCCTGATAGAATCTGCCGATGAAGTTTCCTCTGAACAAGGAAGCGTGAGTGACAGGGGAGAGGGGAGTTTGGCAGACAGCCCAGGAGGAAATCAATCATCCTTATCATCCCTGGATTCTGAACAAGAACTTTTGACGGACCCATGCATGTGTAGAGTGATGCATAGGAGAGAACAACTGAAGGATTATTACAGGAGATAAGTGAGGCCACCTGTGGTTGGGTGGGGCTGCTGTAATTAGTGCTACAGATAAAAAGAGCAGCGTGCTTGTTTAGCCTCGTGGAAGTTTATCTGATTCATAGTTTCTTCAAGATCGTGGTTTGCTGTTTCCCTGTTCAAGACTGTGTGTGTAATTTCTGGACTTTGGAATTGGACCCAATTTCCCAGTTACTGGGTGAGAAATTGGATTGCATTTAACCTGTGCCTTGTGTGTACCAGAAAATCCCTTGGACATTTAAAAAGAAAGTTGTTTCTGCTTTTCTGTTGATAAAGACCTTTTGTTTTCCTTCTATCGTGTGGTGTGTGTCTGTTTGGGACTAATTACCCTATAATTACGGGTGGTGGGACACGCCAGCAGAACAAGGTAATATCCAGATAGCATTAGTTTGCCTCAAAGGAAGATGTTATAAGCCTATTTAAATTATTCATGCATCTATTTTGTAAGATTTCCATCTCTGGTTCCTCTATGCAGACTAATATCAATGCCTAAAATACTTTGTAGGCTATCATATAATCCAAGGATCAGTTATGTGGCACCCAAAGAATCCCGTTGGACCACTGGAGAGGGAACACTTCATCGGGCATACACCAGTGCCAGGTATACTGGGAAAAGATGACATTAAATGTTGGAGTTCTGGATCTGAAAAGACACTAAACCTGACCATAATCAAATACAGAATCTGATTGGAGAGGGGGGGGGCACCAAAAGTTTGTTAGCTTTGACCAAGCAGATTCCCATGGTCAGAGAAGTCAGTGGGAAAATGAACAAAAGATGGGTGAGAAATCATTAAAAAGGGAATTAAAATTATCTATCTATAAATATCATCTATATATACTTTAGTAACCGAGTAGTTGATGCATGGAATTCACTACCAGACTCTGTAGTATCATCACCTAACCCCCAAAACGTTACCCTTAGATTATCCATTGTTGACCTCTCCCAATTCCTAAGAGGTCAGTAAGGGGCATGCATAAGTGCACCAGAGTGTCTTCTGTTCCCTGTCCTGATGTTTCTCTTTTACTAGTATCATGTATATAAATATTGTTATATCTTTGTATACCACCAATACATACTTGACAGAACAAATAAATAAATAAAATAAATCTACAGTATATCTACAGGGAGGATTTGGAAAGCAAAAAATACAGATACAGGAAATGAAAATAAGGCCAGGTTACTGGAAGAGTTCAGATGGATAGTTCAGAATTGTAGAATTGAATAAGCTGAGTTTAGCAAAGGATATTAATAAAATGAAAAGTGCTTCTTATATATGCATCAAACTATTAAGTAACAAGTAAAAGGGAGAGAGGAAGTGAATTAATTGTTAGTTTTGTCTTCTTCAATAATGTTTTTGCTTTCCTGAAAGACATTGATAGCAATAGCACTTAGACTTATATACCATTCCACAGTGCTTTTACAGCCTACTCTAAGCAGTTTACGGAGTCAGCATATTTCCCCCAACAATCTTCATTTTGTTCATTTTACCCACCTCAAAAGGATGGAAAGCTGAGTCAACCTTGAGCCTGATGAGATTCAAGCTGCCAAATTGCAGGCAGCTGGCAGGCAGCAGAAGTAGACCACAGTACTGTACTCTAACCACTGCACCACCACAGCTCTTGATAAGAGAAAGATTAAGGCACAGGACTGAAACATAATTTTAATATGGAATACCTGTTTATATCTGTTGTGGTTGGCTCTGGCCCAGCTCCTGCCCCAGGGAATGGGGAGGTGGATGCAGGGGAAAATTCAACATGTTACAGGCCTGTGTTATTGCCGACAGAATCAGTTCAGAGTTTAGTTTCCTTGGACGAAGAAGAAGGTGGGAGTGACTTGGCAGAGGAGGGCTTGGCACACAGCCCAGGCAGTCAATCTTCCTTATCTTCCATTGATTCGGATGATGACATTTTGGACCCACGCAAGCACAGAATTATGCATAAAAGAATCCAAGTAAGAACATATTACAGGAAATAAGTGAAGCCACGTGTGTTTGGGTGGTGCTCCAGGAATTAGGGCTGCTGCTATAAATAGCAGCATGTGGTTTTGGCCGTTGTGGAAGAATATCTGATCAGAGTTTGTCAGGAATCCTGTGTTTTCTGGACTTTGTTGTTTTTTCACGCCTTGTAAAACAAAGCAGAGCAACGTGTGTGTGGGTGTGTCTCACTTCGTTGGAAGAAGAAGGGGTGTGAAGCTTCTTCACAGCTGCTAGCTAAGTACTTAATGACTGCTTAAGGGAAATTGTACAGACTACCTGGTTGTTTTGGGATGAGTGCTCTTTGCAATACAAAAAGAGTGCTTTGTTTATTTTGAATTTTGTGATAAAGAACATTGTTTTGAATTTTCAAACGTGTGTGTCTCTGAAATTTGTACCCTTGAATTTTCGGGAGGCTCCTACCAGAGAGCCCGGAAGAACAATATCTTGGACCGGAAGAATAGTCAGTCCTCACGTGCTGAAGCAACTGGCTGAAATTGTTACCAAACCATTCTACAGTATATTAATGATAAGAAATCCTGTAAAAATAGTCCATAGCAAAATGTCTGGAAGAAAGTAAATATAGTCTTCTCTTTGAATAAGGAAGCAGTAGCATCTGTGGGAGAGGGGTCAAAACAGAAGCGATTTCAGATATAACATCATAATCCAAGTCCCACGCCCACAATGATACTAGATCTGTCATTTTACCCTCTCCCGCCAAGAACAGCACTGTAGGTTGAAAAGGAAGACAGAGATAATCCCATGGGAAATAAGCAACAGCTGTTAAATAAGCAAAAAGAGTTGAAGGGGTTCCTTAAATTTCGGGAAGCAGGATAGTATTTGGAAGCAACTCAGGCAAATGCCTCCTTAGTTCTTTGGCATATAAGAAAAAAAGAGATAAAAAAGGAAAGAGCAGTCAGATTGTGTTACTGTATCTTATCTTAATAAATTATAGCTTTAATCTTCCTGTGGAGTCAGTTTGCTGATCTGGTATACCTCATAGGGATAACAGAAGATGACTGAAGGGGAATATGATAGCATCTTAAAATACTGAAAGGAATATTATACAGATAACTGTCAAGACGTGTTTTCTCACCCATTCAAAATTGCAGATAATAGAATAACAGATTGAAATCACAGGAAGGCATATTCCATTGGAACGTTAGGAAAACGTTTCTAACAAGAATGAGCTATATTGAACCCCAAAAATGGTTGCACGTCTAGAAAACATTACACATCGTTGGTGAGGATTTGCCTTAGTTTTCTTTTTTTCTTTTTTTTAACTTAGTAGAACTTTTATTTGTATAAGGTTGTAAAACGATTCCTAGAACAATAGCAGCCATTATGTGATATTACTTTGACACTTTCTGAGCAGATTCCGAAATTCTTATGTCATCATTAGAAGCTATGCTGTTTCCATCTTGTAGCAATGCTTTTCAATTTCCATTCTTAACTGGTTAGAGCAGCGGTCCCCAAACTACGGCCCGCGGGCCACATGCGGCCCGCTGAGGCCATTTATCTGGCCCGCGGGTCTTTTCCAAGGCAGCACTGGAAAAGCAGTGAGAACTTCCCCCTCAATCTCATCTCACCCGAGGTAAAGTAAGGCTTGCCGAAAGCCGAACTGGGCACAACATACACACATACATGCACATACCCGCCTCCTCCTCTTTGAGTTGCTAGCTCCTGTTTTCTGAATGGGGATTGAATGGGAGTCCGGGGTCGGAGGGTGGAGGCTTGTCGGGTGAGTCCTCCACGGGGAGAGAAGAGGGAGGGTGAAAGAGGGAAAAGAGAGAGAGAGAAGTGGAGAGAAAGAAAGAAAAGGGAAAGAGAAGGGAAAAAGAGCGAGGGAAAGAGAAGTGGAGAGGAAGGAAGGAAGGACGGAGGGAAGGGAGGGAGGGAGGGAAGGAAGGAAGGGGGAGAAAGAGAGGGAGAGAGAAAGGGAGGGAGGAAGGAAGATAGCAAGAGAAAGTGAGAAAGAGACAGAGAGAGCAAGAGACAGAAAGAAAGCAAGAGAGAGAGAAAGAGAGAGAAAGAGAGAGAGAGAAAGAAAGAAAGAAAGAAAGAGAGAAAAAGAAAGAGAGTGAGTGAGAGAGAAAGAAATAAGGTATGTGCAGTGTGCACAGGAATCTGTTCATAGGTTTTTTTATAGTCCGGCCCTCCAACAGTCCGAGGGACAGTGAACTGACACCATGTGTAAAAGGTTTGGGGACCCCTGGGTTAGAGAAATCATCTTTCACATTATCATCATCCCAATAATCTTCCCACACATGTGCATCTTCATCTAAACCAGCCCAGTCTTCGGTAGGAAACTCTTTGAACTCATTGTCTTCTTCCATAAGCCCCTAGTCTATGGGTTGCTTCTTTTCTGACATCACTGGCTTCGGCCTGCTGCTGCCGCTGCTCTAGAGTACTCCTGCCTTAGTTTTCTTGGCAAGGTGAGATATTGCAGTCCTTCTCCAATGCATTTGATCTCTGGCATGATTTTTGCTCCTGATACCATTCCCCATCCAGTCTGCTCTTTGACTTTTATATCCCTTCATGCAACTGCATAAGTGAGACATTTTGCAAGTGGAATACATTGGTGCCCAATTTCTTAGATATTGGGTTTGAAAACTGGAGACTTTTTAATTTGAGATTTATTTTGGGGGGAGGTGTGTTCACACTCACAATCGGATGGTATCTTTATGTCTAGGGGTTTCTTCCTTGGGGCCTAATTGTCCGCAAGTTGATCATATTGAATGAAACTTGGATGTCTTGCGAATGAAGGCAAATATAGGTGTCCCAGGACAATGTGGCTGGATACAATCTGGGTCAGTCACTGGAACAAGCAGTTTTGACCTCCGAGCTTTCAGACTTGTGCTGGAGTCCCTTTTCAGGGAACATCTCTCTAGCCCAGAGGTCTTCAAACCTGGCAACTTTAAGACTTGTGGACTTCAACTCCCAGAATTCTGAGCATAGCTGGCTGGAGAATTCTGGGAGTTGAAGTCCACAAGTCTTAAAGTTTCCAAGTTTGAAGACCTCTGTTTGGATTCTGTGAATTCAAGTTTGAATTCTGGGAGTTGAAGTCCACAATTGCCAAGTCTGGGACCCCCTGCTAGTCTAACCTCTAAAGAGAAGTTCCCTGAAGATAGGCTCCAGCACAAGTCGGAAGACAAAACCTCTGATCTCAGTGACTCAGCCAGATAGGAGCCTTGGATGCAGTGGTGGGTTGCTACTGGATTTCCATTTTTCCTCTATTTTTTTAATTTGTTTGTAGATTTTTAGTTATTATTTAAGTTTTCTTTTTATTAATTTTTAAACCCGCTACTTTTCCAAATTTATTTATTTCTTCTAATAATTTTGGTCCTACTTCTAGTGGGTGTTCTATATTAAAAACCAACAAAACCAAGTCCTTGGAGAGGGGTGGCAAATAAATCCAATACATAAATAAATAAATAAGTCATCTGCACAAGCCTGAAGTTTATATTCTTGTTCTCTGACTTGAAGATCTTCAATATTTGGCTTTTGCCTAATTTGTTGTAAAAGTGTTTCTGGGGTGAATATAAATAACAAGGGGGACAATGGACATCCCCGTCAGACTCCTTTTTGGATACTGAATTTATCTATTATATCTTCATTTATAATTATCTTAACTGTTTGTTTCGAATATTGTGTTTTGCTCATTTCAATGTATTTTATTGTCACTGTTAGCCGCCCCGAGTCTCCTGAGAGGGGCGGCATACAAATCCAATAAATAAATAAATTTATGGCCAATGTATTCGGGCGAACCAGTAGTGGCAACGGTGGGAGGCTCCATCCACCCACCTGGGCATCATCACAAATAATCTGCACCTGCGTAGAAGTCCCATGGGAGAGCAAAGCGAGCACATGCGCATAAATTCACAGTTCCAAACCAATAGCAAAGGTAAGTGAAATGCACTACTGCTTGGTTGGCTCTGCTTTGCTTAAAAAAAGAAACCTCAAAGCAGTGTTTCCTGCTGCATTCTAAAAGCAGCACAATTAACAAGACTAATGTCAGTCCTGAACACACCCACACAACTATCCATTGTTGAGTAAGAAAAGTGCCATGTTCTCACCAGTACCAAGTCTCAGCAGGAAGGGAAGGAGCAGGAGTATAACCCACCCAATCTCCTTTGAAACAGTAACATCCTCTGCTGAAAGCAGTGAGACTAGTTATCTTTTATTTTTACCCCTGACCTCATAGCTGAACAATCCTCTTCCAGGATGGTAGTCTTCTTCCCTAATACCATTAATCAGATTTGACAAGTTAATTTCCAGGCGATGACAGACTGCAACACAAGCTTAGCCTCCCTAGAAAATGAGAGTTGGCTTCTCCTCCAGATATTAATTGAGACTCCCCTTGTTTAAATGAATACTGCTTTGATTCAAGCAGCTGATATTAACCCCAATCCATGCTTAGACCGAGTTGGAAAATATTTCAAGCAATAGGATCTGCCAAGCCTTTTTGGACCCAACAACAGGAGAGGAACTGATCATTCTGTTCTTTCTTTCACTTATTCCCCCATCCAGCGGTGGGTTGCTCCTGGTTTGGTGCACCGATAGCACCTCTGGCGGGAGGCTCCGCCAACCCACCCCTGGATGCTTCTGCACATGCGCAGAAGTGTCACACGTGTGCGCAAGCAGGCTCAGAAACCGATCGCAATGAGTTTTAGAACCCACTACCATTCCCATCTCGCCACTCTATTAAAAATCAGGTAAGTGTAATCTTCCCTTCATCCAGCTAGAACTGTCTTGCAATTCTGGAAACTAGCTGAACTTGGAGCATTGCTATTTTATTATTTTATTTTATTTTATTTTATTTTATTTTATTTTATTTTATTTATTTATTTTATTTATTTTATTTATTTTATTTATTTTATTTATTTTATTTATTTTATTTATTTTATTTATTTTATTTATTTTATTTATTTTATTTATTTTATTTATTTTATTTATTTTATTTATTTTATTTATTTTATTTATTTTATTTATTTTATTTATTTTATTTATTTTATTTATTTTATTTATTTTATTTTATTATTTTATTTTATTTTATTTTATTATTTTTTTATTTTTTTATTTTTTTATTTTTTTATTTTATATTTTATTTTATTATTTATTATTTATTTTATTTTATTTTATTTTATTTTATTTGTCAAACATGTATAGGATAGTAGTAATTTGTAAAAATATATCATAAGTAAAAAATAATGATAAAAGAGGACAATAGGACAGTAGACAGGAATGGTAGGCACAATGGTTAGGTTAGGTTAGGTTAGGTTTATTGGATTTATATGCCGCCCCTCTCCGCAAACTCGGGGCGGCTCACAACAATAATAAAAAACAGTACAGTACATAATACCAAATCCAATGCCCACCCACCTAGTTACAATTTAAATTAATAATCTCATAAAAACAGTATATATAAAAAACAGGCACACAGTCAATCAATCAACAAAACAACATGGGCAAAGGGGAGGTGTTTTAGTTCCCCCATGCCTGACGGCAAAGGTGGGTCTTAAGGAGTTTACGAAAGGCAGGGAGGGTGGGGGCAATCCTAATCTCAGGGGGGAGCTGGTTCCAGAGGGTCGGGGCCCCCACAGAGAAGGCTCTTCCCCTGGGTCCCGCCAGACGACATTGTTTAGTCGACGGGACCCGGAGAAGGCCAACTCTGTGGGACCTAACCGGTCGCTGGGATTCGTGCGGCAGGAGGCGGTCCCGAAGATATTCTGGTCCGGTGCCATGAAGGGCTTTATAGGTCATAACCAACACTTTGAATTGTGACCGGAAACTGATCGGCAGCCAATGCAGACTGCGGAGTGTTGGAGTGATATGGGCATACTTGGAGAAGCCCATAATTGCTCTCGCAGCTGCATTCTGCACGATCTGACGTTTCCGAACACTTTTCAAAGGTAGCCCCATGTAGAGAGCATTACAGTAGTCGAGCCTCGAGGTGATGAGGGCATGAGTGACTGTGAGCAATGACTCCCGGTCCAAATAGGGCCGCAACTGGCGCACCAGGCGAACCTGGGCAAATGCCCCCCTCGCCACAGCTGAAAGGTGTTTTTCTAATGTGAGCTGTGGATCGAGGAGGACGCCCAAGTTGCGGACCCTCTCTGAGGGGGTCAATAATTCCCACCCCCAGGGTAATGGACGGACAGATAGAATTGTCCTTGGGAGGCAAAACCCACAGCCACTCCGTCTTGTCTGGGTTGAGTTTGAGTTTGTTGACACCCATCCAGGCCCCAATAGCCTCCAGGCACCGGCACATCACTTCCACTGCTTCGTTGACTGGACATGGGGTGGAGATGTACAACTGGGTATCATTGGCATATTGATGATACCTCACCCCATGCCCTTGGATGATCTCACCCAGCGGTTTCATGTAGATATTAAATAGCAGGGGGGAGAGGACCGACCCCTGAGGCACCCCACAAGGGAGAAACCTCGGGGTTGACCTCTGACCCCCCACTAACACCGACTGCGACCGACCGGAGAGGTAGGAGGAGAATCACTGCGACCGACCGGAGAGGTAGGAGGAGAATCACAGTGCCTCCGAACTTCCGGTTTGGTGGAGATCGCGGCGGGACGTGTCTGGCAGGGCTCTGCCAGGCGATCCCTTCTACCCCCTCCGAAGGTCGCATCTGCGATCGGATCGGGCCCGGATGGCCCGATCCATGAACAGGGGGCTCTCCTCTGCCCGAGGACCCATCGCCAGGACTCCGGAGGCAGCGGTTCGCCCCGCAGCTTCGGAGACGGGAGAACCGCTCCTCTTTGCTTAAGAGGACCGGCCAGCGCCTTCTCCCCTCACCCAGCGGGAAGAAGAAAAAATTTAAGAAGTGAAAGTACAAAATATCTTCATTGAAAAAGAATATAGCAGAGAAAGGACCTAAGGTAAAAATTTCCATTGTGTTTCGTGTTCAAAAGCAGAAGATCGTGAAAGTTTTAAGTAAAAGTCTTTTTTTCTTCAGGGCGAAAGTGAAAGTTTTTCCCTGTTTGAACTCATCCGCAAATAACAGCCGGACCTAATTTTTTTTTACTTTTACTTTTCCATCTTGAACGTGAACTTTGGAACCTATAAAATAATTTCCTGACTTTATGGTTTAGCAAAATAGCTTAAATCTGACATGACTATTTAGAAAATTCTAACTGCTAAAGGAAATTCCTAGTGATGATCAGAATTTGTTTTTGATAGACTCTAAAAATCATAATGTTCTGGGCTTAAATTTTGAAGCGGAGGAACACAGTCTTGCTGCCTTTTTTTTCTTTTTCTTGTTGCTCTTTTTCACAACATGAATTAATTTAATAACTATGAACTAAATGGAATCTAGAAGAGATTGAAATCATTTCTTTTTTGGATTACTTATTGTTGGATTAACCTATTTGGATTACTTGCTGAGCCTTTCTGGATTATTTGCTGACTCCTTTTGGATTATTTGTTGAGAATTCTTTTGTTTAACATCTGCCCTGCTGCACGGAAATTAACTTGACTCCATCTTGGGATCTGTTTCTTTGTTCCTGCCTTGAATTTGGAAAATAAACTGACTTCATTTCGAATACAAGCAAGCCTTTGATTTGTCTTACTCTTTGAACCCTGAATTGAAATCAAATACAACTTCACCCTTTGAGACTTGGATCTTCATCTCTACTCTCTAGTAAAATTACAGGATTTATAAGAAGAACTTAAGTATACAATATTGCTATTGTCTCTTTGAATAATTATTTGTTTTCTTCCTGACTTTCCTTTGACTTTCTTTTCTATTCCTGGGTATTTTTATTATTAGAAGAAGTTTAGTTTGAACTATATGCATTGTTAATAACCCTTGGGTTCCTGCTCTATTTTAAATAGTTGAATTAAAATATTACCCTCCTTCTTTCCCCTTTGAATAACTCTTTTCACTTTATTTTTGTTTCCCCTCTCCTCTTCCTTCCCTCCTCCCAAAGTTTCCCCTCCAATGCTTTTCCTTCTGTTTTCTACATATAGCTGATATTCCTTCCCTTCTTTTATTTCTTGTCTCTCTCCTATTTGCAAAGGTTAATACCTGTTCTTTTTTCTTGTGGCACTAAATAATAATATTTTTTTTCTCTCTTTTGAATTCTGTTATTAACTGAATTGCTATTGAATTGGTATAGTTATATTATAAGGGAATTTCTCTTTCTAACAAAATACACTGAACAGATTTGGAATTTATAGTAATTTTTTTCTTTTTCACTATATATAAATTGAAATCAATTTTAAAATTTGAAATAGTGGATTCTAATTTGATAATGTCCCATACTTCAACCCTTGTTAAAACAGCAAAAAAACAAACTACACCAACTACCCTCTCTCCACAAGTGTCACCGCATTCTTCTCCCTCGCACCAGGTGTTAACCATGTCCACCAAAGATAAAGACAAAGACAAAACAATGCAGTCTAACCTTGCAACTATACACGAGACTTTAAATACTTTGAAGGACTTCATGGTTAAATCACAAGAAGACGCCACTCAACAAAGAGAGGCCATAAAGGAGGAGGCAACACAACAAAGAGAAGCCATAAAGGAGGAGGCAACACAACAAAGAGAAGCCATAAAAGCTGACTTGGCAGAATTTAAAGTGGAGATGGCCCAAATGAAAGCTGACATGGGCGAGATGAAAGACCAGATAAAGCAGATCCAACAAACACTCCAAGAAAGTGATGACCGAGTTAAAAAAGTTGAAGAGCAATCTGATAAAAATGAGAAAAGAATGGACTATCTTGAAGGGAGAGCTGATGAAAGATACAGAAGATATGATGAATCAATTATCCAGCTGGAGATGCAACGAGCTTCGTACGGACTTCGATTTCAGAATATAAAAGAGGAAAAAGATGAAGATTTAAAAATGACTATGGCGGAAATTATTGGAGCTATACTTCAAGAGGACCCTATAGCCTTACTGAAAGAAATCGATGAAGTATACAGAATCTCGAATAGCTATATCCGTCGACACAACCTCCCAAGAGAGATACATATTAAGTTTACAAGAAAAGCGTTGCGAGATGAGATACTTCATTATTCAAGAAACTCCCCGCCCCAACGACATGGAGTAGAAATAAAGATACTAAAACAAGTTCCAAGAAGTGTCAGAGAAAACAGAAGAGATTATCACTTTTTAACTAAAATTTTGATCAAAGAAAATATCACTTACCGTTGGCTTATTCCACAAGGACTTTCTCTGACATGGCGTTCTACAAGGTACAAATTGGAAAACGTAGAACAAGCCATGTACTTTCTTGAAAAGAGTGGCATTGGCCACTCCGATCACACAAGTAAGCAACAAGTGGTCCAACTACAACCAGCTCAACAGCAACCAGGGGAAAAATTACCAACTCAGCAAGAAGAAGATCGGGGGGCTACTGCTCAAGTAATAGAGCAGGACCAAGGTCCTAGAAGAGTTCAACCTCAGCGAGAAACCAAAAAACCCATTAAATGACAACAAATAAAGACTTAAAAATCTTTTCCGTAAATGTCAATGGACTTAATGAACCAAGAAAAAGGAAGCAAATTTTTTCTAAAATTAGAAATCAAAATGTTCAGATTGCAATACTACAAGAAGTTCATATTAAAAAAGACAACCAAAAATTACTGTTGAATCCCAAAATTGGAAAAATGTACGCTGCATTAGCAGACCAAAAAAAAAGAGGTGTAGTGATGTATGTTAAGAATTCTATAAATTCCAAACAAATATATAAGGATAAAGAGGGTAGGATACTGATTGTACAAGTTGATATTGAACCTAGACCTCTAGTGGTTGTCTCTATTTATGCTCCCAATGAAGATCAAATGACATTTTATAAAAATTTACACCAAATAATAATAGACTTAGCTATCGACAATGTATTGATAATAGGTGACTTCAATGCTATCGCGAATAGACAATTAGACCATTCAGGAGGGGGAGGTAATAAAAAAAGGGGAAAAGGTAAAAAAACAAGAAGGAATTTGCTACCTAGTACTTTTCAAAAAATGAAAGCGGAATTATTACTAAGTGACATTTGGAGGGAAAGACACCCTCACAAAAGGCAATTTACCTTCTACTGCAACCCTCACAAAATTTGGACGAGAATTGACATGTTATGGGCACCAAAAACGGTGGCAGAACAAATAAGAGAGGTCGAGATAGACGTTAATACATGGGCTGATCATAACCCAATAGTGGTCTATATGACGATGAATAATAAACAGAACAACTGGCGGATGAATAGGTATATATTAAATGATAAGAAATATAAGGATTGGATTGAAAAGGAATTAAAAAAATTTTTTGAAATTAATAAAACATCAGACACTACTCCACAGAATTTATGGGACACAGTTAAAGCGTATATAAGAGGTTTAACAATATCCTATACAGCAAAACATAATAAGGAAAAGAAATTAGAGTACTTACAATTAACAAACGAACTAAAACAATTAGAATCTTTATCGCAGCAACATATCAAGAACAGAGATCTAAAGACAGAAATGAATGTAATTAAACATAAAATTAGAGTTATAGAACAAAACCAACTAACTGAAAAGATCAAAAGAGCAAAGCAACAATATTTTGAACACGCAAATAAACCCGGCAGATGGCTAGCGTATAAACTTAGAAAACAGAGTCAATCAAAATTAATCCAAAAATTAGAAGACAAAGATGGTATAATAAAATATGATACAGAAGGTAAGGCAGACATTGTGTATAATTTTTATAAAGAGTTATATGCTAAAGATCATGTTATTGAAGATGAAGTTTTTAACTATTTAAAAGCTTCAAATTTACCACAAATAACAGAAGACCAACAGGCCACCATGGATGGACCAATAACAATGGAGGAACTCCTAACAACAATTAAAAAACAGAAAAGTAATAAGGCCAAAGGCCCAGATGCCATACCTGCAGAATGGTATAAGATAGACAATGAAACAATAAGAAACCATATGTTAGAAACCTTTAATTTATGTAGACTTGAGGGAAAAATCCCCAAATCTTGGTCAGAATCACTGACAACCTTAATACATAAACAGGGTACAGAACCAGAAAAAATTAAAAACTATAGGCCTATATCATTATTAAATGTAGACTATAAGATTTTTATTGCCATTTATGCAGAGCGACTCAAAAACGTTATAAATGGAATAATACACCAAGACCAAAATGGGTTTCTTCCAGGGAGACAAATTAAAAATAATATTAGAACTGTAATAAATATACTAGAGTACTATGAACAACACCCAGACAAGATGGCATCTTTAATGTTTCTAGATGCTCAAAAGGCCTTCGACAACGTTAATTGGATATTTATAAAAATGCAATTAAATAAAATGAGATTTGGCCCAAAATTTGTTAACCTAATAGATACCATATATTCAAAACAAACAACGAATATAATACTGAATAACAGTCAATTACCAACACTTGATATAAACAAGGGAGTTCGCCAAGGATGTCCTATATCACCATTGTTATTTATCATGACTCTTGAAACTTTATTAATTAAAATAAGAGCGGACCCTAAAATAAAAGGTTTAACCGTAGGAGATGAAACCTATAAACTCCAGGCCTTTGCAGATGATCTAATGTTCATAATTGAAGAACCGACTACAACAGTTCCTACTTTACTACAAACCATTGAACAATATGGAAACGTAGCAGGTTTAAAGATAAATAAAAGAAAAACACATTTCTTGACCAAAAATATGAATAAAATACTAGAAACTAAATTAGAAAGTATTTCTGGAATAAAAACTGTAAAAAAAGTAAAATATTTAGGAATAAATTTAACAGCGAAAACAATAACATTAAAAAATGATAATTATATAAAATTACTAGCAGAAATTAAAAAAGATTTAGCAATGTGGAATAATTTGAAAATATCTTTTTTAGGAAGAATTGCAACAATTAAGATGAATATTTTACCCAAGGTTTTATTTCTTTTTCAGGTAATACCAATAAACCCAGGGGGAATCTTTTTAGCCTAGTTAAAAAATTTATATGGCAAGGGAAAAAAGCAAGGATAAAAATGAATTGCTTAGAAGATATTAAAGAAAGAGGAGGATTTGGCCTTCCAAATTGGAAACTATATTATCAGGCCGCTGCATTAACATGGCTAATCTTAGATAACAAAAGAACACTTAACCTAGAAGGACATGATTTAATGCTTGGATGGCATGCATTTTTATGGTATGATAAGGACAAAAACCATTCATATTTTAAAAGGCATACATTAAGAAAATACTTATTAGAAGTATGGAAAGACATAAAGAAAAATCATTTTTTAAGTATCCCAGAATGGCTAGCTCCTTTAGAAGCAATAACGCATCCAAAGTCTATAAAGGACAAGAAAATAACTCATAGATATAAAGAACTATTAAATGATCAGATGAAGCTTAAATCTAGAATTGAACTACAAGAAGAAGGGATAATAATAGACTGGTGGCACTACGCCCAGATCCGATCTAGATATCAGAAGGATAAAACTCTTTACATTTTTAATAAAAGTAAGAATCCTTTAACTACTTTAATTACCACTAATTCAACAAAAATGATAGGGAAAATATATAAATTACTTATCGCTCATAAAAATATAGAGCTGACTTTAAAAGATACTATGATAAGATGGTGTAGAAATATTGGCAAGGAAATAGATATAGATACATGGGAGAAAGTGTGGATTAATAATTGGAAAATGACTAAATCAGTTTCACTAAAAGAAAATCAAATTAAAATGTTTTATAGATGGCATCTCCCACCAAATAGGATAGCAAAAATGTTTCCCAAAACATCCCCAATATGCTGGAAATGTAAGAAGGATATAGGAACTTATTATCATCAATGGTGGACATGTGGTAAAGCAAAAACATATTGGAAGATGATTGAAAAAATATTAAAAGAAATAATAAAGCAAGATATAGATAATACCCCGGAATTTTACTTACTAGGTGTTACAAATCAGACCTACAAGAAAGAAATTTTTTATTTAATTATACACATATTAACCGCGGCTAGAATAATATATGCGCAAAATTGGAAAGGGGAGGAAATCCCCAAGGAAGAAGAGGTTATAGCCAAAATATTAGATTGCGCTGAAATGGACATGATGACAAGAAGATTAAACGATCAAGAGGATACTAAATTTTATGAAACATGGAACAATGTTTATAAATGGATAGATAAGAAAAAATAAGACATATAGATTGATTTTTAGTTGTTTTTTTTTGTATTAGTTTTTACCTAGGTGATAACAATATTAATATTAGTTTAAAAGTACTTTTTGACGATTATGATATAGTAGTGTACGTACAAGTATAAGCAACATACCAAGATCTTTGATGTATAATAGTTGAAATTACCTTAATTGTTTGGATTGAAGGTTTGACATTATTTTACTATAGTAATTACGATTATATTAAAGGTATTTTTTGGCAATTATGTTATACTAACCCTATTTGATACCTACATCGAAATTAAGATTTGTAAAATTTTAACTCAAATTTATTAACTTTTTTTCTATAATAGTTAACATATATTTAATTATGTATTCTTTTTCTACATTTGAATGTATACTTTCATAAGAAGCGGGGGAAATACACCCCCACTTTATGTTTATTGTTTGTATGTATTTGTTTGTTTTTATGAAAATTAATAAAAAAATTATAAAAAAAAAAAAAGAACAGTGCCTCCCACTCCCAACCCCTCCAGCCGGCGCAGAAGGATACCATGGTCGATGGTATCGAAAGCCGCTGAGAGGTCAAGGAGCACCAGGACAGAGGACAAGCCCCTGTCCCGGGCCCGCCAGAGATCATCCATCAACGCGACCAAAGCAGTTTCCGTGCTGTAGCCGGGCCTGAATCCAGACTGCTGAGGACCTAGATAATCGGCTTCATCCAATGACCGCTGGAGTTGAAGTGCCACCACCTTCTCGACAACCTTCCCCATGAAGGGAAGGTTGGAGACTGGACGGTAGTTATTAAGCACAGCTGGGTCCAGGGAAGGCTTCTTGAGGAGGGGGCGCACAACCGCCTCCTTATAAAGGGGCGGAAAGGACCCCCTCCCCAAGGAGGCGTTGACAATCTCCTGGACCCAGCTCCGTGTCACCCCTCGACTGGCCGAAACCAGCCAAGAGGGACACGGATCCAGTAAACAGGTGGCGGAACTCACAGCTCCAATGGCCTTGTCCACTTCATCAGGTGTCACCAAGTCAAACTCCTCCCAGACAGATGGACAAAGACGTTTAGCCCCAGTCACCTCGACTGACTCATTGTCAGTCGACTCTGTTTCACAATTGGAGTCGAGGTCCACTCGGATCCGGGCGATTTTATCAGCTAAAAACGTGTTAAAATTCTCGGCACTACTCTGCAAGGGCTCCCCAACTCCCCTCTGATTAAGAAGGCAGCGGGTTACCCTAAACAGAGCGGCCGGGCGGGATTCCGCTGATGCAATCAAGGCGGCATGATACGCGCATCTTGCCACCTTGAGCGCCACTTTGTAAGTCTTAATATGTGCTCTTACAAGTGTTCGATCGGATTCGGACTTACTCTTCCTCCATCGCTTCTCCAGACGTCTCTTCTGGCGCTTCAACACCCGGAGCTCCTCGTTGAACCATGGAGCTCTACGGGGTCTAGTGCCGCGGAGAGGTCACAATGGCGCAATCCGGTCAAGAGCCTCCCCTGCAGCCTTGGTGCACTTATGCATACAAACCTCTTAGAAATGGGAAGAGGTCAATTGTAGACAATCTAAGGTTAAAGATTTTGGGGTTTGGGAAAGAATTCCAGGCATTGATCACTCTATTGCTGAAGTCATATTTTCTGCAGTTGAGTATGGAATGGTTTGCCTTTAGTTTGAATCTATTATGTGCTCATGCATTGCTGCGGTTGAAGGTGAAGTAGTCATTAACAGGAAGGACATTTTGGTATATGATATTATGAACTACATTTAGATCAGATTGGAGGTGACATAATTGCAAATTGTCTAATCTCAGTATTTCAAGTATGGTGGAATAAAGTATTTTGTTGTGAGCGGAGGAGTGAAGGACACTTCTTGCGAAATATTTCTAGACACTCTTGATTGTATTAATGTCTGATATGCAATGCAGGTTCCAGACAGGTGAGCTATATTCCAGGATTGGTTTAACAAATGTTTTGTAAGCTTTGGTTAGCAGTGTAATATTGTAAGAGAAGAAGCTGCATAAGATTAGATTAACAACTTTTAGTGCTTTTTTGGTACTTTTGTTACAATGAGCTCTAGCATTTAGGTCATTGGATATGAGTACTCCAAGGTCATTGACAGAGTGAGGGTCATCTACAAGTTCATTTTCTCCAAGTTTGTATTTTGTATCCTGACTCCTTTTGCCAATGCATAAAACAGAGTATTGGGTTGGTTGAGATTTTGTAAAAAAAACAAATGCTGAAGCTCTGCTATGCGGTTATGAGTTTCAGGGCCAAGCCAGATGTTACATGCCGGTGCATCTGATATCACTTCCCCGAAGTCATTTCTGAAAGCAGAAAAACTGATTAAGGCTAGAGAAAACACAGAAACAGAGAGCCATGTGAAAATCATTGTTTCACCCTTTCTCGTCATCCTGGTCCCACACTCCAGATTGACGGGCTTACAGGGTAAGATGGGAAGTACTGTATGCTTAAACTTTAAAAAAATTCTCTTGTATAGTGTTTGACCAAATTATGTCCACTAGAAATGGCTTTCAAACATCATTTTTAATCTAA